>NC_133526.1:161078964-161384339 GCF_048544455.1 Silene latifolia
TTGAGCTAGACCTTTAGCTAAACCAATGGTGAATTATAATCAAGACCTATCGACTATAACGTGTTAATGTTCAAAAACGCGTCAAACAATAACGAAATTCGGAACGAAACTCGTCGAACCTGTGCTTACACAATGTAAACGAAAACTTTGCAAGTTTATTGATAATTCTTGGACGAATAAATAAGGATACAATAGCTCCCTATTTATACTAGCTAGAACCGACACCTAGAAGGAAATAAGGAAACAACGACTTTCCTATGCCTACATGATTTAATCTATGGCTAAATTGCCTTATTTTAATCCTAATACTTTTAGAGAAATTAATTAAAGGAAATAACAACAATGGAATAATTAACTAATCCAGATTTTAAGAAAATTGGAAATTTTCCTAAAATTGGATAAACTACTATTTAGGAAAACTCTAATTAGGAAAGATATGGCAACCGACTTTTGTGCTTGCCTATGCACGTTTCCTCAAGATTTACGGACCTTCCTTCTCCAGCTCTATGCACTATCCTTGACGTCCAAGCAAGTCACTAAACTTGACGCTCAAGTAACTAAAGGAAACCATTGTTGAACACGTAGCTGAGTCTCGCTTCTGAGTGAACAGTCGTGGAGTCTGTTCATTTTGTTCATTTCGTTACAAAGCCGCATCATTTTTGTATCATCCCCTCCTCCTTGGAAAGGAATTGTCCTCAATTCATGTAGCCTCATATCTCCAGGATCAAATATGAATAACATACACAAGAAAGTGAAAAAGAAGATGAATACAAGCAATAAACTTGATTTGAAACTCACGCCTCCATCAACACCTATCTTCTTCTCGTTCCATAATTTCAAAGTCCCATTGTGCCATGGTTGCTTGTGCTTTCCTTCCCTCCACCCTCTGTGCACAAACATAGAGAAATTATCACGAAGGCCAGTGTCAAACAAGCACTTTAAAGAAGATGAATCCTCCGTGGTTGTAGCATCCTTTTGCACCTGAAAATCAAACAAATAACCACAAGACTCGATTACATTCGTTATTGGTTTAGCAAATACTCCGAGTTTATAGTCAAAATCCGATGAAACCCACGGTTCTTTGACCTTTGTAACAACCGCTTCTTCATCTCCGTAATTATCAAAAATAGGCGGTAGATTGAAATCAATTGAACGGTCAATGTAGCTGTTCCATAATTCATCCTGCCAAGATCTTTCTCGAGCTTGCTTTCCATTGCTAATAGAGTGAGACTCGAAATTTTCTTACCATCAGAACTCATAGCAAGTGAAGCTTCGGATGACATAGGTTTTAGAACAATCTTCTTCCCTTTATCTATAAACTCGTACTCATTGCTTCTTCCTCTATGCATCACGTCTCTATCATATTGCCAAGAACGACCCAAAAGAATGTGACAAGCATCCATAGGAACCACGTCGCATAAAACTTCGTCTTTATAAGTACCTATAACGAAACAAACACGAACCTGTTTTGAAACTTGCACCTTCTTGTCATCTCCTAACCAATGTAAATCATACGGATTTGGATGAACCATGGTTGGTAAAGCTAACTTAGACACCATCTTGCTTGAAGTTGCGTTTGTACAACTCCCACCATCAATAATCACACTACACCACTTATCTTTCACTTGGCACTTCGTATGAAACAATTGATCACGTTGCTCTAAATCAACTGGAACGGAATGAACGAATTACCAAAGTGTCATAAACAGGGGCAACATAAGTCTTGGCCTGCTCCTTCTCCTCCTCCGCCTCATCAAGATTAAATGTACCACCTCTAGTTTCGTCCTCTTCGTCAAGCAACTCATCACGAACAGCTACTGCTGCCCTCAATGCTATATTACGTTTATTAGGACAAACATTCTGATAATGCCCAAAACCTTGACACTTAAAGCAATAAACGTTTATCACACTTTGCTCTTTTAGAGTGGCTACGACTTTAATAACCGTAGGTGCTGCCACGGGTTTGATCACGGGAGGAGCAGCCGTGTTGGTACTTGTACTAGCGTCTCCTGAATCTACCAAGTCGTTTGGTGACCAACCCAACGATTTATGCAAATTATTAGAACCATACCTCGACCTTCCTTGTGCTTCAACTTTCAAATATAGACCACATAATGTATCAAAATCAGAATATAGTTGCAACTCCATGGCATGAGCCATGTTTCGATTTAACCCTCTCAAAAATCGAGCCATCTTCTGTTCTTCATTCTTCTCAACCTCGTCCATCAAGGCTAATTTCTCAAACTCATCTATGTAATCACTAATATTCATCCTACCTTGCATTAAATCAGAAATTTTACGATATAAGGTAAGCTTATATGTTGGTGGTACATACCGTTTTTTTAGCTTCCGTATCAAGGATTCCCAAGATGCAATCTTTGCCTTCCCAGGACGCGCCCATTGTGCTTTCAAACTCTCGAACCCAAGCGATGCACCTTGACTCAGTTTAAGGATAGCATACTTACATCGTTTTTCATCGTCAAGATCCTTAAAATCGGACATCCTATCAATCTTATGCTCCCAATCTAAGTAATCTTCTAGATCAATTCCTCCAACAAATTCAGGAAGCTCGGTGATTTTGAATTCATCCTGCCGTAGTGGTTCTTCACGCCTTGATTGCCAACGTAGTCCTCCTGTGTGCACGTTCATGTTCTTTAAAGCCTCTTGGAGATTTTGAAGAAAATTTGGATCATCAAAATCCATGATCACCGTCTTGGATCAACAAACCTGTCTCTGATGCCAAATGATACGAAAATTACTCGAAAGAATAAGATTCGTTAGTGTTGCAGCGGAATTAATAAAACTAGACAGTGCTTAGGACTGTCTGATTGTCGGATTTATATGATTTGAACGGTTTTGTGAACTGTCTGATTAATAATTCAAACCTGCAATTTTTATGTGTTTTGTATTTGTGAACGAAAATAAAGAACAAGGGATATTTGATTCGAGATCTATGAAGAAAACAAACCAATGGGATATTTGCTTGAGCTAGACCTATAGCTCAACCAATGGTGAATTATAATCAGGACCTATTGATTATAACTCGTGTTAATGTTCGAAAATGCGTCAAACAATAACGAAATTCGAAATGAAACTCGTCGAACTTGTGCTTACACAATGTAAACGAAAACTTTGCGAGTTTATTCATAATTCTTTGACGATGAAATAAGGATACAATAGCTCCCTATTTATGCTAGCTAGAATCGACTATAATATTCCGTTTTGGTGGTTGATCTTGGTGGATTGTCTTGGTATTGAGTTTGCTAGTGAACGTTATGGAAGTAAGACAGAGTTGGCAACACATATGTTGTTGGTATTCAATAGTATTATGGAGTTAGTATCGAGAGGCTATACTGTAGTTGAGACGATATCGTGAGCCGTGTTGTGGAAGTAAGCATGGTTGGTGGATTTAGTGTTAGGTCTCCATGTTTTATAGGCTGGGTTTGAACTTCGGGGACGAAGTTCATTTTTTAAGGAGGGAATATTGTAATACCACGTTTTTATAAGTCCTGTTACTCGGCCGAATAGGACTAACTCGGCCGAGTAATGCGTCGTGTGTTTTTGGCCAGGCTACTGTCCAGGAATACTCGGTCGGGTATGGTAATACTCGATCGAGTATGGTAATACTCGACCGAGTAAGGGATACTCGGCCGAGTATACTCTATACTCGACTGAGTATCCGGTCTGACGGAAATTATTTCCGCGGTTTGATTAAAGGCGATTAGAGTTATAAATTACGATTTAATGTTTCACTTTTCACTTTTAACAAAACCTAAAATATTCTACGTAACTCTAATCCTGTCTAATATCTCTCAAGATCGTTGATTGTTCATGAGTCCTTGTTCATTTCTCTCTTGCGTCGATTTAATTGGTAAGTCTCTAGTGCTTTGTAATCAGTTAATAGGTAGTCTTTTAGGGCTTTTACCTAATTATTAATTTGGGTTAATTTGGGGGAATGGTTTATAGTGATGGTATAGGATTATTCGTGTGTAGGTGACGGTGTCATGGAGAATTGCTATTGGTTGTTTGTGTGTGCTTGGATTGCGAAAAGGTAGGGTCTCCCTACTCAGTTGATTGCATAATTGATTTAAGTTGATGCTTGTGATGTTGTGATCTAATCGATATGATACTATTGTTGTTGATTATATTCTGGAGTATTAGAGTTGAGATGGATTAATGATGTTTGCGAGGTGCGTCCTTGGCTTAGTGAAGTCACTTGCGGGAGTGGCTTCACGCCCTTGATTCGCCCTTTGTGGAACCCACCACAAGAGGGGATGTGCACATTAATGAACATGGATTATCGCTCGTGTGATGAGCGGGGCTTAGGTGCGCAAGGCTGCGATCCCCCACTGGCGGTGAGGATTATCTGTTGCGGTAGTAATCTGGCAGGGCTACACACTTAAGTGTGTAGTCAGTTATGAGATGTGATTGGGAGTTGGAGATTGATTGTGGAACAGTTGTTTTATCTTTGTTGCATTTAGCTTACTTTAATTATGCAGTGAACTGACCTCATTGTTGTTTTGTAAACTTGTGGTGATCCATTCGGGGATGGTGAGCAGATTGTGACAGGTGATGGTTGCCTTTAGCTACGGGGATGAGATGGGATGTCATCACTTCGAGTTTAGCTTCCGCTGTTACGAGTTTAGCTGTCTTTGATTTCAGTTGGTTTTGAGACAATGTAATCGTTAACTTTATATACTTTAATAAATGTTTTGGGATGGTTACTTTTGATCTACTAACCTCGGTAAACCGAGATGGTAACAGTCTCTCATGCTAGGGTGGTCCTGGTAAGGCACCTTGGTATGTGGCGGTGTTACACCGACAACTAGAAGGAAATAAGGAAACAACGACTTTTCTATGCCTACACGATTTAATCTATGGCTAAATTACCTTATTGTAATCCTAATACTTTAGAGAAATTAATTAAAGGAAATAACAACAATGGAATAATTAACTAATCCAGATTTTAAGAAAATTGGAAACTTTGCTAAAACCGGATAGACTACTAATTAGGAAAACTTGAATTAGGAAAGATATGGCAACTGACTTTTGTTCTTGCCTGTGCACGTTTCCTCAAGCTCTACGGACCTTCCTTCTCCAGCTCCCTGCACTCTTTTTGACGTCCAAGCAAGTCACTAAACTTGACGCCCAAGTAACTAAAGGAAACCATTGCTGAACACGTAGCTGAGTCTGGCTTCTGACTGGACAGTCGTGGAGTCTGTTCATTTCGTTGCTGAGCCGCATCATTTTTATATCAATTATTTACATGTTTTTCCTTAATTCATAGTAGTACATAGCTTCCTACACCATTGTTGTTCTAAATATCAAAATTTTATGTCAATTTTGCCACCAAAATGAAGAACACGAAAATGGTGTTTTGAGCTTATACATTGATTTTTGGTGCTTGTTGTTGGGTTTAATTGCACAACAAAGGCTTAACCTTTGTTGTTATTGATGGATCATGTTTAGTATGTGAAAATTTCGTCTTAAAACGTCATCTTAAATTTTCGAAATATAGGTAAGTCTTGCCCAAATTTTGACTTTTCATAAGTAAAACTTGGTTTATTTGCCTTGTAAGACTACCCTCTTTGTTACTAATGTGGTATATTGCCTTAAAACGAAACTAATTTTGTCTTAAAACTTGGTAAAATTTTCGAAATCCATATATACCATGGACAAATTTTAATTTATGTCTTAAAAATTGTTTAAGTATGTTGTTAAGCTAAGAATTTGATGGTTATTGTTATACTATGAGGTAAAGTAAGAAATTTCCGTCTTAAAAATGTGACCAATTTCTCAAAAATCCCCTATTTACTAAGGCCATGTTTGGTAAAACAGCGGAATAATTTCAGCATAAGCAGATTGGAAAAGCAGATTATAAATGGCAGATTTTATCAGAAGGTTTGACTAGCATATTATAGTTAGCAGAATTAATTTGAGTGTTTGGTAACTGGCAGATTACGATTAGTAGATTGTTAGTTTTCTTTGTAAAATGGAGAAAAATTTCCTATTTTACAATATGCTAACCAATATCTTTGGGTAACAAAGATATTGTAAAACAAAGATATTGACCCCAAATATGCTGTTTTAATATGCTATTTACCAAACACTAAAATTAGCATATTGATTGGTCAAACATGCTAAAACCCTTGAATATGCTAAAAATTGGCCAATATGCCGTTTACCAAACATCGCCTAAATGAATAGGTGAACTCACAAATTTTCCCTCCAAAAAGCATCTTCTTAAATAAGGAAGTTATTGATAATTTAATTGTATTCACTAAATAAGGAAATTAATAATTATAATGTATTTCATTATAAAATTATTTTCATTAAAATTAATATTTTTATCAAATTATATAACTTTCGCTAAACACTAAACTATTATATTTTAATTAAAGTATAAATAATATAAGACTATAAACTATTAAATTTTTTATTGATATTATTATTTGATAATGAGTTGACTCATACTATTCATATATAAACAAAACCATAATTGGTTTTGATTACTTTCATAACAAAAAAAAGTTGAGAGAAATTATAAATTTGAATCATTAGCGTTGTGGTATAAAAATTACTTTAAAAAAAATATATTTCAGCACATTACTCAATCCTCTTTGATTAATTTTAAGTTTTAATTTATTTTTTGCTCGAAATAAAATACAATAACCAGAAAACTGAACAATTAATGAGATACCATTATTATTTTACAGTTCAATTTTACTTAGTTTTCTTGAATAATTTTACCGTTCAATTTTTTTCCTCAAAAAATAATAACATAAAATATGAAAAATTAATAAACTGCTAATTTAGCATGATTAAGTAATACAAAAATAAAAAGCCTACAAATACCGCGCATTCATTGCGCGGGATCTAAACTAGTTTGGTACTAATCATGTCAAAACTATGATTTTTATGCTCACTACATGTTTCACTTACTCATGATTACCTAGCATCTCAAACCATGATACTTGGGGAAGCCTTACATCGAAATTTTTTTCTGTCTTAAAGAAGTTAAGGTGGTGGAAATAAGTATTATACTTACCCGGATTTTTAATTTTGTCAAGTCAAATCTCGTCTTAAATGCTTCTTAATAATTTAATTTGGTTGGTAATTGCATGTTTCCTCTTATGTTGGAATATTTCATCTTAAAATTTTCAAGAAATTTGAGACAAATGATCGTTCTGTTAAAGTTTTAATATAATAATTCACATTTTACTCAAGTTTGAGTAAAAACTGCATAATAGGGAAGAACATTTTACAAATTTGGTAAAATTGGTAGAGTTGATTTTTGAATTTGCATCATTTTACAAAATTCATCATATTTCAAGTGTACTATTGAAACAAGTTTGTGGTTTGTTTAAAATACAAAGGAAGCCATGCCATAATTTCTTTAATTCCATTCTTCGGGTTAAGTAAACTTCATCTCAATGACAAGCTCGTGTCAAGGATTTATTTTAAAGTGTTGGTCACCGATTTAAGCGTTGGGAAAGTTTTCTATCCATTCCAATTTATTTGATTTCCTACCTCTTCTGTATCCGTTCCGGATTGTTGTAATTCTCATCACCCCTACCTGGAAGTTGCATGTGAAATGAATTATGGGGCGTGCCGAAGTCATCAAGTAACGCGAGGAGAAACCAAGCAAAGGAAGCTCGCCAAGAGCCGGTGGTACCTTCGATGATTACGGGGATCTCCGAGCAAAGAGTTTGTGTGTGAGCCTAATAGAATGATTTTCTCACCCTATCCCGTAGGCATGTGTCTTCGACGAGATTTGTGAAATGGGATATAGTCATCGAGTTTAATAATTTGGGAAACCTAGGAAGGTATACTAGCCTATGCAAAGTTTTGAGTTGAGTGAGTTGATCAGTGGAGTTCGACCAAGGTTGGATATTTAGCGGTTGTTCGGACTCATAGATAGGGAACGGAATTTAAAGGACAAGTGAGAGTGACCTTATTGAGTATGACTCGCATATCTTGGGATAACATAGGTTTGAGTTAAGATTTATAGAATGATGAGAGAATAGTGAGGTACCAAGAGTGAAAAGAGAGTGATGACACAAGTTGATAAATGTTTCGGAGGGTGCGAGATTTGACTTGAGGAATGGTATGAATCGAATAAATAGTGACAAAGGTTTATGAAATCGGAAAATGAGAGGGAATACTAGAACGAGAGATGAGTTGGAGGTTTTGGAAGTTTTGTAATCCAACATTCGATGAGGAATTGTTACAAGTTTTAAGGGAACCCTTGTGAAGAGGTCGCGTTGACGACCGTGACATACGAGGGATGCGTTTGAATGTTAATAATTGAGATATATGATGGTGGATTTAGTATTACTAAGCTTGGTTTTCGCGGTTATGTGAGTGAGAGTGTGATCTGTAAAGCATGTGGGCTCAATTGTGTCGTTAAGGTATCCTGATTTTTATGTAGTATGGCCGCTTAAGCTAAGTGTGTATGCATGGAGTATGAAAGTAGTAGGGTGAAATTTTGGCCTATGAGCGGTAGTATAGACGTTGTTTGTAAAGTTGCCTCCCAATCCTCAGGTGGAACACCCACGGTGTACATCGTGACCTTGTTGTAGTGCCTAATTGAGTGACGAAATAGAAAAGCTTGGAAACGAGTTTGGGAATGAAAAGCTCCTGCCCAGATGACAGTCGATCGAGTGGCCTCCTACACTCGATCGAGTGGTGTGCTTTGACCTTTGTTTCGTCAATACTCAAACCAGATATTGGATGTATACCCTTATTTTCACGATTTATAATGGTTGGTTTGTGTCGGATGAACATGTTTCACTCATATGGATGAGACCTTGTGAATTATTTTTGTTATGTGGCTTTTGCTATTTAAGAGTGAAAATTAAATGAAAGCTGTTAATTGACATGTATAATTGGATGACAAGAATGATGTGACGATTGTCTGTGGTACATGTTAATTGCCGTGAATTCATTTTGGTACGATAACAATGTCCGTATTATGTGAGTTTTGTCATGATGCGTGTGTCCCATAGTTATCTTGAATGTACAATAAGAGCCTCATAATGCTAGTACCGGAAGTATTGAGGATAGATGGGAACGGGTGTGGAAACACATGTGTGATCATGTGGTGGATTTGACGTGATGTATGCGTGGCATTGTGTCCAGAAATGGAAACATTGGACATGGTTGAGTCATATAACTTGAAATTTTGCATTATTTGATTGTTTCATGGCGTCCTCATATTCGTGATTGATGTGCATACATGTAAGTGTATGAGATTTGAGGTGACATAGATATATAATAATAATCGAGTTATACCCCGTGATAGATACGTATTCATATAACCAACATGAGTTGTGAGTGATTATGAGATTATAGTTTCGAACCGTGGGCTGGACCTTGTACTTTGACATTTGGGAGGCTCGTCGAGTGAGATTAGATCAATGGCATTATGACTATATGTGATTTAATTATGGATTTGCAATGAGTAAAAAAGAGTGTTTAACCTGAAACGTTTTGTGGAATTTGGTAATGTCATTATGAGAACGCATTATGAGGCTTGACAATTGAACTTTGGGACGAAGTTCTCTTTTAGAAGGGGAGTGGATGTAATAATTCGGAAAATTAAGGAATGAGAAAGTACGGAATGAGAGGAAGTAATGAGAATTGAGCAAAGAACCTTGGAAGAAATACGATAGACATGTGTGGTTAATAAGAGTGATGATGAAAATAAGAATCTTGACAAAATTTACAATAGAGTAAAGGACAACGGTAATGGCGAGAGAGTACTTGAGAACCGGTAATGAGACGTAAGGGAACTTCGGGGATGAAGTTCATTTTAAGGCGGGGGCGGGGGAGGGGGGGGGGGGGGGAGGGAGGGGGGAGGGTGGATTGTAATACCCGAATATTTTGGGACCCACAAAGGAACCTTAGGATGCGTGATAAGACCTTGTTCTAGACGAGAGGCCACACGGAAGTGAATTATGACTATAAAGTGGACCGAGTATAATCTATACTAGACTTAGTGGAGTTGTTATAATGTCCGCCTATAGAAGAGTCGTCTTAAAACTATCATAACTTGATATCTAGACATGGTATTTATGTGATTTCAATTAGAGGTGATAGGTTGTTCTTATAAGATTCCAACGGTAGGTCACACGCCCGAAATGACCAACAAACGAGTGAGATATGATTGTTTTACGAAAACTGGTCATTGTTAAGAACTGCGTTGAACTCGACCGAGTGGACTCGGTACTCGATTGAGTGAGTGACACTCGACCGAGTGAATGACACTTGACCGAGTGGACTCGTCACTCGATCGAGTGGCGCTGAATCAGAACACGGGATAATGAAATCTTATCCCCTTATCCTCATTCGTTATATCTTCTTTCTTATCTCTTTAAACTCTCTCCTTTCTCTCTAAAACCCTCACAAACACCATTTTAGGGGATTCTAGCTTTCTCTAGTGGATTTTTCACCTTATTCCTCATCCTTTCCACCTTATAAGTCAAGATCTAACCTTTCTTATCTTGTAGTAAACCCTAACTTTTGGGGGTTTTGATTTGGGTAATTAATTAGTAATTAGTATGTGTAATATAGGTAATTAGTGGGTAATAATAAGGGTTGTTTTATTATATTATAGTGTAGGATGATTTGTGATAGTTATTATGTGGTATTGTAGGATGAGACGGTCTTATGAGACGGATCTTGCTTATTAATTGGATTGCTTGTGAAAAATGTTAAAAGGTAGGTTTATCCTACTCGGTTTCAATATTTTGTGTGCATATTTATGTGTCTTGCATTCATTATTTTTATGTATGAGTCGATTGGGATAACATGCTGGTATTTGAGGAAGTTTTATCCATGATATGTTGGGATTGAGTTCATGATGAGTCATATAATTGATGTTGTGTTGCATTTTCCATGTATGGTTATTGTTGTGTTGTGTTGGAGATCATTGGTGGTGTTACTTTGTTATTCAGGAGACGTAAGATGGTTGGGAGACCGTCTTATGTTTGAGTCGCCTCTTGGAGCTTCCCACTCCAAGAGGGATTTGCACATTAATGGCTTGAGTTACGGAGGGACTCGTGTGGTTGAGACACGACGTCTGGCAGGGGATCCGGTTGTCTTCTGCACCCGGTACGTATGGGCGTGTCCCGGTACCTATTAGTGGTTGTTGGTATGTCTTGGCGTGTCCCGGTACCAGTGTGGTTGTCGGTATGTCTTGGCGTGTCCCGGTACCGTGGTGGTTGTTTGATAGCGTGTCATTGATATCATAAGCGTGTTGCATATTCACACACTTGCGTCGTGTCACACTTTATTTATTGAAACTGACGTTTGTGTGTCTGTGTAATTGTCACCTATTTCTGAGGTGGCCTGTGTCAATCCATATGATTGTAACACCTCGATTTATAAAGGAGCCTCTAGCAAGACATTCCCTAATAAACCGGACTGTTACCATCTCGATTTCCCGAGGTAGTGAATAACAAATTAAACTCCAAGGCAAATTACATAATTTCTTTAACTTAACTTTTTTACAAAACCTCATTTACATCAAATTACAAAGAACTAACATAAATAAAAGTGAAAGTCTTCTAAATGATGATCTAGCTACTAAGTCTTCTGATCTAGTGTCTCACGCCCATCAAGCTCCCATCCTATCTCATAAACCTGTCAAGTCTGCTCGCCAATATTTGGGTCATCACAGGTGTTCACGAATACACAGGGTCAACCACGAGGTTGAGTAGGGAATACAATGAAACAACAAAATATGATATGCATGCACCTCCGTCACCTCCACCTCCATCTCAACTCATATCTCATAACCCGTACAACCCAGCCATACCGATCCCCGGTAGACTATATATCGACCGTAGCCGATCTGCCAGCTCGCAGCTGAGGACACCAGGGCAAGTCCTGCAGAACCCGCCTGGGCCTTATCACAACATCATCATCACCACACCACGCCACCACAACATCCTCCATCTCCAATGCATATAAATGCTCAAGAAATTAATGCAACACAACATGTATATCATTGAACTGGTAAATCATAGAATCATGCCGGTTACCGAATGTTGTGATAATATACTCAATACGATCAATTCAGTCAAGCACATTCCAGGATATGAATCATAACATGAATCAACAACCACGAATCACGTCCACGTTCACAGTTTGGTCATATGAAACACAAACAAGTCAACACAATTCAACAACAACGATAATAAGTCAAGTGTATTTCCCTACCTTTTCGCAATCCAAGCACACAAGCAATCAATTATGATCCTTCACATATCCATCACCTACATAACATAATTATGTATAATTACCACCTACTCAATCAAATAATCATGCGCATAACCTAGACTCATCATAACTTAATAGGAATATCAACTTAAAGAACAAACACGATTTTTCCTGATTTTCCAGCACATGACAGACTCGGAATAAAATACATAACTAATTCCAGAAAAATCAAATTGATACAAGGCCGATTGGATTGGAACCCCATGAGTCTTAGCTACAAATTATATATAACGTGTTTTTCTCAAATTCCAAACTTATCAAGAGTTTTCAGACTGATTTCTAAAACCTGACAGAAACCATCGCATAAAAAGTATTGATTCATAAAACGAGTTTAAAACATTATTTTACAGTAATTCCAAATCCTATTATCATCTAGACTATACAAAGATAATGTATGAAGAAGCCTCATAACTGAATCGACATAAAAATTAGGGTTTCAAATCATTTTCCACAACCAAATCTGATTCGCGGACTTTTCAGCGACAAGTTCATAAATAAATCACCTAGGACAAACCATAAAGAATTTGACTACGAGATTTTATATGCATAAACTAGACATCAAATAAGCAGGACTCTCTTTTCAAACTTTTTGAAGACAAACACTTTAAAACAGTATAAACAATGGAATGAAATCGACTTACAAACAGGGAATTCGAATTAGGTTGGAATCGATGAGAAATCTTCAATCAAATGAAAGGCTCGACAATTATTCTTCCTCTCCCTTTCTCTAGGTTTAGAAATGGTTTTATGAATGATAAAATGAAAAGAGGGGAGAGGGAGAGCGGCTCTTAGATTAGGTTTAGGGTAAATGGTGGTTACATGTTCCGGGTAGGGCAAATGGGTTAAACGGGTATGGTCGTTGGGTAAATGTAGATGGGTAATTCTTGACCCAAAAGACAAAATGTGATGTAGCCCGACTCAACATATACGATATAAACCCGACTTAATAACATTCACGATATTACGATGCAACCAATATAAAATGTATAATACTAATATATAATAATATCCGTTTAATCGATTATATAAAATACGGGGTATTACAATGATATTTCGGATTATAGGGGGAGTAGGTTAAGTACATGTTTGCTTGTTAACATGATCGGGATTTGGGCCGCGCCTTGGACTCAGAGTCGAGTAGTGTATCATGGATGACATAGTCATAGACGAGTTGTATTTTATTTATTTATTTATTTTTGGTAGAACGTGAGCTTTATATATATCATATGTCAAAAAAAGGATAAACAATCAGTACATTTCAATTACATTCAATTCCACACTAATCAATTACCGGACTCTAATATTTAGCAGCAGTAACCAACTAGCATCTTGGCTTGATAAAGGTCCATGAATCAATTTTTGCAGTCTAGAATGGACTAAATGCTGAACTTGTGAAACAATCTTCCTCTGGTGACATAACTGCTGCTCCAATCTGCACCTATTCCCTGCGTGCCAAATCATATACCAGTTGTTTATCTTCACCATACTCCTCACCTTCAGTTGCAGCTTAGAGTAACTCATAACAGCTCCTGCATCTAACTTCATATGTAACCACTCCTCTATTCCAGTCAAGACTCTTGCAGAAAACACACAGTCTGCAAATAAATGCACATGAGTCTCAGGATCCCTTTTACATAGAACACAAATATCAGTTGTACTAACACCAATCCTGAACAACCTCTCCCTAGTGTTCAAAGCTTCCTGACGAACTAGCCAACCAATGAACGAGTGTTTGGGAACACACCAAGCATCCCAAACCTCCTGATACCATGGTACAGGTGGGTGCACTCCCTGTAACCAATGATACCCCTACTCACAGAATACCCTCTTGGATCAGTAAGCCAGAGGTCATTCTGATATCCCTACTTTAGACAATCTTTAATTTTACAGATGTTCCTCCAATTCCAATTGGAATCAAGAGGAGGTTCATAAGAGTACCAATCCTGCCCTTTCATATAAATATGATCCACCCACTAGACCCATAGTATGTCTGCCTTAGTAAAGAGCCAGTTCACTAATTTACCTACACTAGCCATATTCCACACCCCAGCTTCTATAATTCCCAAACCACCATTCTTCTTAGTTCTACAAACCTTCTGCCAAGCCACAAGAGGGACCCTAGGGAATTCAACATCACCATCCCATAGAAAGTTCTTACACACAACTTCTATCCTTTTGATAACCATTTTTGGGATTAAAAAAATTGATGCCCAGTAGTTGTGCAAGGTGTTAAAAACTGAGTTGATTAATGTAACTCTACCAGCATAACTCAGATTTCTTGCCCTTATCCCTCTAATTTTGGAAACAATCTTGTCTACTAGAATAGTGCAGTTAGTATTGGTGAGTCTACTAGCCTGAATAGGGACACCCAGATACTTCATAGGCATCACACCCTCACAAAACCCTGAGATCTGAAGAATTTCTTGCTTAGTATCATCAGCTACTCCTTTAAACACCACTTTAGATTTAGATGCATTGACCTTTGAACCCGAGGTAGCAGAAAAAGTGGCAAAGGCCCTTAGCATCAGCATAATTGATCTGATATCTCCCTTACAGAACATTAGCAAATCATCAGCAAACAAAAGATGGTTTAACTTTAGATCCCCACAAAGAGGATGGAATCTAAAATACCATTTCTGGACTGCATAAATGTATTTCATTTATTCATTTGTTTACATTTATGTAATCACTAAATTTGTTATTTATTTAAGAAGTTTCTTAATTGTAATTCCGATTTCACTGCCGCGGAAAACCGTGATGGTAACATCTCCTAATTATCTTGGCCTGGTAAGAAGGGGGTGTTACAGTTCGCACCGTGTTTTTTCAAAGGGTATAAGTCATTTGTCAACGATCTTTGGAACCAGTCAGAGGTAAATTTTATCTCATAATAACGAAGGATCCCCTCAAAAGTTATATGAAGATAGTGATAATAGGACGAGTCGAATTGTCGTATCATGTTTTGAGATCCCTAGTTTATAAGAATGTTATTTTTCTTTGGTTTCCATTAGATTGGTTTATAAGAATTGTCGGATCTTGTTTTGAGATCGCTCAAAGTTTTTTTTTTTTGGTTTTCAAAGAATGGTGATAATCTTGAGAGGATAAGGTTATAGATGATTTTGGGGGATTTTGAGAGATGGTGGAATGTTTTGGGTTGTGAAATGAGGGAAACAATCTAAAAAAGGAATGATATATACCGAGGCCCAACAACACAAAGCCGACAAGCGAAAACCAGGCTGAGCCCGTACACTCGGTCGAGTGCTCGGTGGCACTCGGTCGAGTGCACCAGCCACTCAGCTGAATGACTCATTAAGAGAATCTGGTTCAATGCTCAGAGGGCACTCGGTCGAGTAGAGTGCCACTCGGTCGAGTACTGATGTGACTCATATTTAAGCACATTTAGTCCCCTAACTAACCTTACTTTGCATGCTAATATGGTCTTTCATAGCCATTTTATTCGTCAATTGCTTCATATTTGCTTTTTTATGTCTTATAAGTCATGTTGAAAAGATTAGAGAATCATGCTAGGTTGTCAATCAAGCATTTCATCAAGCATAACATGTGCATAAGTTGAAAACACAACATACAATCATTTATATGAACTCATTAAGCATAGATCTAACCCATGATTACTCCCCTAATCCCTGTGGACATGAGCCACCCGCGCCGCGTGCACCCACGCATTGTGATGTTTGAGGCGACGACACTTCTCCCACGGAACCTTGGTTTGCCAATGCACGTCATGGGCCGTTATCGATTTGTGAGGCATTGAAACCGGTGAAAGGTTGAATAACCATGCATTTGTGGAGTCGCCACCAATTTTTATGGAAAATTGGAACCGTTTGAATACCTCGTGTCATGTCAAGACACAAAGTAGTGACATGAACACTAAGAACTCGTTACCCTTAGCATTCTATGTCTAGAATGACTCTCGTGGATGCCAATGAACACGGATGTTCACAGAGATCTGGAGTAAGGGGTGAGGGTACGTATTAGGAAGCTCTTTTACTGAACACCTAATCCCGCCCGCCTCGATAGCGGCCTCTACTAATGATTAGGGAAGTTATTCATATTTGATTATTCGTCAATTATATGCATGCATTGCAACATCCACAGATTAATCCTAGCATGTGAATTAAACTATGTCGGTGAACAAATAATTTAGCAATTAATTATGTCGAAATTGAGATTTAGAATTGATTACATGTGAGAGACCAAGTAAGTAAATCATACATAAATAATAAAAACGATAAATAAATAATTAGAATTACAATTGATTACAATGGTTTAATTCATTTACGTCAAAAGTATACTTAAAACGGAATTTTGAAGATGAAAGAGAGGAAAAATAAAAGGTTCGAAATTAAAGTAACAAAATAGGTCAGATTAGGGGTGATATTACGATTACTAGTTAATTAAACGCGTAATTAGAAGCTACGTCAAAGCGAGAAAGAAATTCAGGGACATAAATCACCTCAGAACAGGCACAAAATCTGTTGCGTCCTCTGGATGAGGTGCAGCTACTCCTGCGTCTGTTCCTGAGTTGAGCTTTGTCTGTGAAGTCAGAACAGCGGCCTGTTAATGTTCGTTGGTGTATTTAAGATCAATTATTGATATTTAGACTCAAGTGGAGGTGATTTAATAGGTTGTATACATCTGGAATCGTCATAAAAGCGGTAAAAACGGATTAAAAGAAATTAAAATGAGTTAAATTTATTTACGATGTCGGAAATACAAAAGGAACGAACTTTGAACTCGAAAATTGAATAGAATTTGATAAACTGAAATCAAATAAAGAAAACTATGTACAAAAGACGAATCCCAAAAATTTGATATGGACAAATCGAATTTCTAAAATACGGGTTTGATTTAGTGACGAAAACCCGCAGATATCGAATTATAAGGGATTTAAGTCGAAACAAAACGTTATAATTAAAAAGGATTATTAAAACATGATTTATATACTGAAGAACGAAAGAAAAGAAGAAAATAAGACGAAAAAGAACGAACAATGGAAACCCGAGGAAGAAGAAGAAGGAGCAGGAGCAGCTAGCAGCCTCTGGAAGAGGCGCAGCAGATGCCGCGACTCTTCGAAGAGGCGCAGCTGCTGCTGCGTTTCTTCTCGACGTCTGATCTCAAAAGTTGTGTAAGAATAGTTTTAAAGAAAGGTTTTTAAGTCGGTTTTGAATATACTTTTGACGTAAACCTTACATTAATTGGTACAAAAATAAAATACAATAAATAAAGATGGGATTTACACCCTCAGACTTACATGTTTGACAAAACGAGATTAACTAAGTTAACGTTAGTGATTGCTCGACTCGAATGTATGTAGAAAGTGCCCTCGTTGGAGGATTTTAGATTAATTGATTGATGTGTAGTGGTCAAATTGGTCGATCATGCAACGTGACTGGTACTCAGAATGATCTGAGCTTACGTGGTCGATTGATCAAGCACGTAGGCGTCAAAAGCTTAGAGCAAGGTCTAGAATCCAAAGAGAGAAGAGAAGGGCGGACACTCGCGTGAAAAATATGGAGACCGAAAGTCTTTATTTATACCAAAAAAATGTGAGGAGTTTTGGAATGACACAAACTTGGAAAGAAATCACGAGGAAATATTCCGTAAACAACCCAAAAAAGATGGAGAAGAGGCGCAGTAGCTGCTGTGGTCCTTCCAAGAGGCACAACACCTGTTGCGTCATTTCCCCAGAGGTTTCCTCCTCCGGAAGAAAGATTTCCGCGTTTCTATTATGGAATTGCGGTAGATTTATACTTCCTTATTCTGTAAAATATGATATACGGAAGATATTTACCAAAAGATATAAAATTTGATTTGGAATAAATATCTGGAACATTCTAGAACATTCCGACTCGGCATTTTAAACAGTTTCTTAGAAAATGAAGCGGTTTTTGACCCAGACTCCAAATGAACTCTAATTACTGTCAAAACGACCGTATCGGTGCGTAGATGACGACCAAGAGGTATACTCGAGTGTTTGAGCTATCACCTGATGATAAACTTACGGACCGTTATAAATCGTTCCGCGTACCAAACATGCGGCCCAATCATCACTGGGTGGTTGGCGGAAGGTGTAGAAATGAGGTATCTACAGAGCTCCCACTTTAACTGAGGCTTGGAAAAGGCGAAAGTCAAAGTATAGCCATCAGGTCAATCGAAGATTATAACCTGACGACTATGGCGACGCAAGGCGGCTCACGGGGTTTGAACCAAGGACCTGTCGTCGGGAACATTTTAGAGTCTGTCGACTATCGGGGAGGGTCGTTTAAAGTCCATTAGACTACGTAAGCAAGCTCGCCAGCCATAAGAAGAAACCATACCTGAGACACCTCTGGGTGAAACGGGACTGAAAGCGTTTCCGGCGAAACTTTTGGTCTGAAGATAACTTGGTGTCTGAAGGCTAAGGATTACCTAAAAGGCTCGACATTATCTGAAAGATAAAAGATTATCTGAAAGGTAAAAGATTATCTAAAAGGTCTGAAGGATTTGATATATATAAAGGTCAGCAGGACGTCGGGAGAACTGCTGGAGAATCTGCTTGCGCCGGTCTTCGAGCGAACTGTGCTTTTGAGAAATTCGTGGGCTGTGAATGGCAACGGAATCTCGCCTGAGGAAACATATAATGTCTTGATTGTCAACAGCAATACTATAAAATATCGCTGGAGAAGCATATACTAACGACTAGGAATATCTTGATCGTCAAGAGTAACACTGCAAAATATTGATGGGGAATATGTGGATGACTCTGTCGTGATTGAATAATTCTTGGGAGATCTGCTTGTATATGCTCTCAAACAAACTCCATTTCTCGAGAAGTACATTGGCTATA
Source organism: Silene latifolia (assembly GCF_048544455.1). NCBI lineage: Eukaryota > Viridiplantae > Streptophyta > Magnoliopsida > Caryophyllales > Caryophyllaceae > Silene > Silene latifolia. The sequence continues at coordinate 161,098,094 of NC_133526.1, forward strand.
ATGAACTCTCGCTGGGAATATAAATGTGTTGACAAAGCTGTGTCTTAAACACCGTCGAGGAAAATGAAGAGGCTTGACTGACAATGGCGCATCCTAAGCACCGCTGGAAATCCGCTCGGTTGTTGCAAGCGAAATCTTGATAATAAGAGATGAGCTCGTGAACTGTGTTCAAAAGAATCCTCGCTGGGAAACAGAATACCATGACGGTTTTGCAGTCCATTTTCGAAAAAAAGCGGGTCTGGATGAAGAGAACGCCCAAGAGAGCCAAGTGTATGATATAAGATGTCGGAGAAGAGGCGCACAAAACTTGGGCCCATAAATAACAAACTTATAACAGATTTTCAAATTTTGAGCTGAAATGTCGCTGGGGAACAGGCGTAGCATAAACCGCTGCTTTTGGAAGGGGCGCAACTGGTGATGCGTCTTTTCTTGGGCTTGTCCCTGTCTGGGTAAAAACCCGATTAAAATCGTGTTTTATTTCATAATCACAAAACACTATTCCTCTTAAACTCTCTCAAATTCCAACCAAACTTTGCTAAAATTTGATCGAATTGTGCCATAAATCATGACTAATCGTGGTATGTATCATATTCTTGCTTTAATTCGTGGTTTTTGCTTGATTTTTATCGAAAAAATTAGGGTTTCCCTCCCCTTATGTCGAAAATTTGGGGCTTTTGCTTCAAATGGATTTATCTTGCAAAATTGACATTAGGAATGGGTAATTGGCAATGTTAGGAACATAACCATGTATTCTTTTTGAATTTTCGTCAAGTATTGAGCATTTGGGCGAAAAATGAGACAGTTTCTCACTATTTCGAAAATTGCTTCAAAAATGACCTTAGGATTGTCCATTTTTGATGAAACTTGGTGTTTTGGAACCCTTGTGTAATGGGTAAACTTGCTATCATGTCGAATTTTCAATTTGTGACAACTCTTTCAGGACACTTTTTAGGGCATAATCGCTATTGTAGCGAAATGATGCCGAAATTCCGACTCAAACCCGCAACTAGGCTTGAACTTAGACTTGAATTACCCCAACCTACCACGTGTGTGATCGGGTTCTTGAAATAAATGGCCAAAGATGGCGAGAAAAGCCACTTTTAGTGTTCGAAAATGCTTAAAACGACCTCAAAGAGGCTTGTCATGGCCTTATTTGTCTTGATTTTGCAGGTGACGTGCCTTCTATGTCGGGGAGGGACCTTATGGGCGTGGACTTCGACCCTTCTCGTGCTCTCGTGGGGGGAGAGAGGCAGGAGGAGATCTATGAGGAGATTGAGAAGGTCCCGCGGAGGGCCAACGTGGGGCGAGGCGGTCGCCAGCTCGTGGGTGCACCGAAGTGGGCTCAGAAATGGGATGGTAGGCATCTCATTTGGGCGGCAGAGAGCCACCTGTCTTACAGACGACGAAGAGTTTGGTAAGTTTTGAGCTTGTCATTTCCCATTACCTTTCCTATTTGTTTGCCGTTCCATTTCTCATTTGTTTTATGCTAAAGATAGCTTTTGCTTTAAATTGATACAGGAGGCCGGGAACATGAGGTCCTTTTCTGGGTACACGACGATGATGGATGTCTTTGAAGGCTGTCGGAGGAGGAGTATGCCATCATCGAGCTGGTAGCCTTCAGGGCTTTGGTAGGAGCTTGGAGGGCGATTAGGGAAAGTAAGATTCAGGCTAACCTTAGCTTGATTCGAGCTTTCCTTGATCGGTACTGGGACACGATCTCGACTTTCCATATGCCTTTTGGAGAGGTCGGGGTCACTTTGGAGGACTACGGCATGATCTCGGGTCTGTCGTGTGAAGAGGAGCCCTTGGTGTGGCCGTTGACGGCCATGAGAGTAGACTCGGCCGCGGCGAGGAGGCTGATCGGCTGGAACCTGGCGGCAGGTGCTGCCAGCGTTCCTGGATTAGTGCCGAGTTCTTACGTCAGGGACTACTTTACAGGTAGGGTTCCGGCGACGGTGATGATGGATGAGAGGAAGCTGCCTCCTCCTCCTTGTAGTGCTGAGCAGAGGGCTCGTCTGTGGCTGTGGTGGTTCTTGTCTTCAATTTACCTCGGAGACAAGGGGGAGAGGCTGTCGACGAAGCTTCTTCCTTTCCTTGCTGATTTGAGTAGCCTAGGTCGTTGGGACTGGGTTACTCCTGGCTTTGCTGTCCTCACTCGTTACATGAGGGCTATGGTACGTCCGGAGCTGATGGAGAAGGGGACTTCTCCTGCCACTGTCGGTCCTGGACTCTTGTTGGAGGTATAAACCTTTCCTTTGAATGATGAAAGATCATTATTTCTTCATTTTCTTTGCTGCCATGTAGAAAAATAAATTATTATTCTGTCTGCAGGCGTGGGTGTACTCCTACTTTCCTAGCTTCGCGCCCAAGAGGACGGAGCCTGAGTCGATGGCGTACCCTATCATGAGGGACTGAGTAGTGTGCCGTAGGAAGAGCCAACGCTCTTCTTACGATGTTTTTTGGAGGGGCATGAATGCCCTGACGTTGGACAGCGTAAGTGCCTTCGATCCTTATTTGATTACTTTTCCTTTTCTGTCCTTTATTATTTAGAAGTGATCATAGGAATGACCCCTTCCCGTTTAGAGCCGATCATAGGAATGACCCCTCGTTTTCTTATTTTAGTGGGTGCCTAGACCTTGGGAGAGCTGCCCTGAGGCTCCAGCGTTCGTGGCTGAGGTCCTTCGTCCCAGGAGCTCGAGTCGGTTATTGTTGAGGATGCCCATCGGACCTGTGTGGTACTTGGGTGAGCGTTTGACTGGGCAGTGCTCTCGTGACACCTTTACGGTTCCCATCGATCCTCCACAGAGGATGTTTAGAGAGCCTTCTGAGGCTGAGAGAGAGGCTGACTTGGCTGACGCGGGTGGTGATGCCCTCCTTCTTCCTGGCGAGGAGTACTCTGAGTTTGTTCGTCAGAGGTTGGCGTACTGGCCGATCGTGGTAAGCATTTTACCTTTTTTGCTAGTTTTTTGAATTGACTTGATGAATGATCATCAAATAAAGAGTCATTTGAACCTTGTAGGAGATCGAGGTAGCGGGCGTCAAGCCCCCTGCTTACCCCGAGGTTCTGGAGTACACTGACGCGGCGGGCATGACGACGATCTCGGAGTTCCGCGACTTTGGCGGGGAGGTGACCGACGCTGGTCTGGACGAGTGGCAGCACGTCGTGAGGAGGGTAAGCCCCCAGCTTCGGCTGTCCTTATTATTTTTATTGCATAGGAATGCATTCACTCCTTTTTGAACCTTTTTGCATTTGAGTGCAGGTTGCACCGTCCAGGTACGTAGAGCTATGGAGGATGGCCAACCGGCTGCGGGCTACGGCCATCGAGGCACTCGTAGGTGGCCGGGGACGACAGGTATGAACCTCCCATTCTCTTTATTATTTTATTTTTTGAATTTTGAATCTTGTTGCAACGAAATGTTACTTTATTTTATTAAAATGATTGAAATGAGGCATTTCTCAAATTTATGCAGAGAGAGCGTGACCTGGAGCGTGAGCTGGCGCAGTCCCGGGAGGAGATAGCTCGTTTGCTGAGGGAGCTTGAGGTTAGGGACACCGAGATTGCTGCTCTCGAGGCAACTGTAGCTGAGTTAAGGGGTCACCAGAGCTAGCTGTTGTTGTTTTTTGTTTTGTATATCTGTACATTTTGGACTTTTCGGACTTTGTTTTGGGCGATAGCCCCCAGTTTGTTGTATATACCATCTTTTGGTTGTGTACATAATGGCTTGAGTGCCTTTGCTGCTGGGTGTTTGTTGTTCCTGCAGGTTAGCTTAAAAAGAGGTTTGGTAGGTGACGGTTTGTGCCGTCCTGCTGCCGAAATTTACATAGAACTTACAAGTAAAACATATAGCATATATGTGACCTAAATTGGCGCAAAATGAATAAAGTAAAAAAAAGTACCCGAAAATGAGCAAAAATGACAGAAATGTCCAAAAATGTGAAAATGCCCAGAAATGAGCAAAATGACCGAATGAAAAAAAAGTAAAAAAAATGCCCGAAAATGAGGAAAAATGACAAAAATGTGCCCGAAAATGAGCAAAAATGACAAAAATGTCCAAAAATGAGAAAAAATGACCGGACGGTAGGGAGGGCTACCCCCTAAAAAAAAATTTAAAAGAAATGTCTAAGTGTGAAATGTATTGAAAAAAGAGTGAAATGATTCCCTTAAAAAAAAGAAATGAAAATGAGTAAGTGTGCGCGTTTGGTGAAAATGTCGACTTTGCCCCAAAAAGCGAACCCGAAATGAATTAGGAAACACCTAAAACTTGGTAATTTAGTCGAAATTACCAAATTGAGTTCCTATAAAAATAGGAAACTTAGCCAAAAGCAAAGTAGGAAAGATCCATGGCTAGCAGCACGGAAAAGGACCTGGGGAAGAGGCGCAACAAGCGTTGCGACTCTTCGAAGAGGCGTAACAAATGTTGCGTCATTTCCCCAGGTTGCCAGTTCCCGACAGAAATTAGGAAACAACGAATAGTATAAATAGATGCTTCGATTGAGCTTTTATTCACACAATTCCTCCTTCTTTCTTCCGTCCATTAAAACTCACATATTCTCTCGAAAAATTTCCAAAATTATGGATGCCTTTGAAAACCGTCTGAAGTAATGGATGAATGAGTTTACAAATATTGAGAAACTTGACATGGGTGCTTTCAATTTAGGTTCGATCATAAGTCTCAAGTTAGTGAAAGTGGTGAAGCCCTTTTTGGATGCTTGTCTTGAGTATTGGGACCCAGATTTTCACGTATTCGCCTTTCCTGGAGGCGAAATTTGTCCTTTTGCCGAAGAAATAGATGCTGTTGGAGGATGGGATCTAGAAAATGTACCGGCTATACCCTCTAGATCTCAAGGATATAAAAATAAATTTAGGGACTAGCTTGGATTGACCAAGGCTGAGGTGGACCGTCTTGTGACTGCAAAAGGTGTTCGCATGTTTGACTTTGTCGATCAATTTATAAATAGGGAGGACCCTACTATTTCCCATGTTGCGAGGCGCACGACCTTCGGGTTTTGTCTACTGCATTGCTATGTCCTTCGAGGGCATGTTGATAAGGAGATGAGGGGTGATCCTCGTTTTCTGAGCCTAGTGGAACAAATGGAGCTGCGCAAGAGCCCAGCATGCCTAGCCTTAGGGGAGAACATTCTTGGTTTGGATAATAGAAAGGCCAACCGCGAGCTTCCTTATTTGGGAAGTCCCGTAATCTTGCAGGTAAGAACCCAATTTTTCTTTTCGACCGTTTTTTTTTTCTTTTTTTTGGCCGTCTTTATTTCTCTTTTTTGTTTTTTTTTTGTTTCTTTTTTTTTCGTTTTTTGTTTTTGGTCGATATATGGGTATTAATTCCCGTCCCCTTTTTGCAGGTTTGGCTGATTGAATGGTTGCGGCTGATCGAGCCCCCAGTTAATGTGCAAGGATATCATGCCTGATCAATTGCAATGAGAACTAGGCTGTACATGGTGGACTTCACTCGGGTATGCCACTACTGAGACAATAAGTTGAAGAGTGAAGGTGGCCCCTTGATCCAATGGATTGTGCCATGGTGGCACCCCAGGTCAGTTACTGGAGTCTCATCTTTAGATCCGGCACGGTCAGTTCGTGTCCCTGGATTGGAATTCATGGTTTGCATTTTGCCGGAGAGATTGATGAGGCAAGTGGGCCTAGGCAGAAAATTCTGAAGCTGGATACCGTTCCTCAAACTGCCTTGGCACATACTTCGGAGTCTTCTCGAGAATGGGTAATTCGGTGGGCCCAGAGGAATATGTGGTTCATACCAGTTCTTGTTGGCTCCTTATGGGTATCCGACTCATACTTGCAATGGAGATAAGCTTAGTACTCCTGAAGAGCGTGAGAAGTTGAGGAACCACGAGCCCGTGGATTATAAAATCCGCGAAGTAGCAAAGGTGAACCAAAAGTACTCTACTGAGGAGGAAGAAGAGTCCGGATTCCTAGTCGTTCGTCCGTCGAAGAAACCGAAAGCTGCTTCTACCGAGGAGATGGTGATGGATCGAAATGGTAGGGCTAGACCGCGAGAACGACCGTTGGTGATTAGGTCGGAAACAACGCAAGAGCGTGCGGCTCGTGTGTAATACCACGGTTTTCTATGTCTATGGGTACTCTATCGAGTGGGACTTACTTTGTCGATTAAGTAGCTTTTTACGCAAAATAGTAGTCTGCCTGATGGGTACTCGATCGAGTAAGTTTGATACTCGATCGAGTAAGGGGCACTCGATTGAGTAAGTGACTTACTCGATCGAGTAAGTGTGTTTTACGGGTTTGATTAGACAGGTTTTGTTAATAACGCGAGATTAATATAAAAGCTTCCGTCATTATTTCCTAAACATTTTATCATTCTAAAACTTTCAACAGGAGATTAAAAGCTACGTTGTTCGCATCTCTCGCATTATTAGCAAATCCAAAGGCTAGGATCGTCGGATTGCCAGGTTCGTTATACCGTTGTGATCGTTGTGTCAAGGGTAAGCTTCTTGTATAATTTTTATAGTATTTCGTTGAGTTTGGTTAAACCCTAATTGGGTAGATTTGGGGGATTTGGGAGTATTATGATGTGTTGGTAGTAATTATATGTATACATGTTATAGGAGGAGGATTCGTAGAGGAGAAGTTCTGATTAGCTGCTAGACGGTCTCGTGTGATTGCTATTCCAGGTAGGGTTTCCCTACTCAGTATTGATTACATGGTTATGTTGGTAATTAAATGTTGTTGTTGTATATCGTATTGGCATGGGATTCTGATTTGGTGATTGTTGGTAGTGTAATGTGATTATCGTATTACTGTCTGTGCTTTGCGAGGTGCGTCCTCGGCTAAGTGGAGTCACTTGCGGGAGTGGCTTCACGCCCTTTATTCGCCCTCTGTGGAACCCGCCACAGGAGGGGATGTGCACATTAAGAAACATGGGTTTATCGCTCGGATGAGATGTGCGGGGCTTAGGTGGGAACGGCTGCGGTCCCCCACTGGCGGTGTGGAATACTTGTTGCGATGAGTATTCTGGCAGGACTACACACTTTAGTGTGTAGTCAGGTGTGTGGTGATGTAATGGAGTTGGTTGATTGGATTGGTTTGTAATGTTGTTTTATTGCAGCTGTTTATTTTGTTAATCAGTACTGACCCCGTTTAATTGTTTTAAAAACTGTGGTGATCCATTCAGGGATGGTGAGCAGTTATTGAGCAGGTATGAGTTGATGCGCATGGGATAGCTGGGTTGAGTCATCACGAGCTATCTTAGAACTCTTCCACTGTGTCGAACATTCTTTCATTTAGTTTAGTTGGTTTAACATTTGAGAACAGTTCTACTTTTTATATTATCAGTTTTGGTTGGACTTGTATCATGTTAAACAATTTAATAAAGTACGTTTCGTTATTGTCTATTTGATGTACATTGCCTCGGTTAACCGAGATGGTAGCACCCCATGCCTTAAGTGGTCCTGGTAAGGCACTTGGAGTATGAAGATAATTGGACCAAGATACAGTTGGCTTAGGCTTATATGAAGCACGTGGTTCGTTTGCATGGGGTGCCTAAGGATATAGTGTCAGATAGAGATGCAAGGTTCATATCACGATTTTGGAAGGAGTTGCAGGAGTTGATGAAAACTACTTTGCAGATGAGTACTGCATTTCATCCTGCGACAGATGGCCAGGCAGAGAGGACCATCAAGACTTTAGAGGATATGTTGCGAGCTTGTGTTATGGATTTTGGTGGTAACTGGGAAGAGAGATTGGATCTGATTGAGTTTTCTTATAACAACAGCTATCACACGAGTATTGGTATGGCAGCGTTTGAGGCTTTGTATGGGAGGAGATGTAGGAGTCCAATTTGCTGGGATGATAGAGCTGAGGCAGTGGTTTTAGGACCACAGATGGTACATGAGATGGTTTAACAGGTTAAGCTGATTAGATAAAAGATGAAAGCGGCTCAGGATTGACAAAAGAGTTATGCAGATTTACATCGTCGTGACATAGAGTTTCAGGTTGGGGACAAGGTTCTTTTAAAAGTGTCTCCTATGCGTGGGGTCATGAGATTTGGTAAGAAAGGGAAGCTGAGCCAGAAGTTTATCGGACCATATGAGATTTTGGATCGTGTGGGTGAGGTTGCTTACCGGTTAGCTTTGCCAGCTGCTTTGGATAGGGTGCATAACGTGTTTCATGTGTCTCAGCTACGGAAGTATGTGAGTGATCCTTCACACGTGTTAGAGGTAGAGAACATCGAGTTGGATGAGTCCTTAACTTATCTTGAGGTGCCAAAACAGATTCTCGATCGCAAGGTTAGGAAAACTAGACATGGGGAAACGGTGTTGCTTAAGGTCCTTTGGTCTAACCATGAGGTTGAGGAGGCTACTTGGGAGGCAGAGGAGGCTATGGGGGAGCGGTATCCGTCTCTTTTTGATCAGGTATGTGTGGTTACGGGGACGTAGCCATGTTTCTTTTAGGGGGTTAGGAGATGGTCGCATAAAGTTTTTGCATGCTTTATGTTGGTCTTAGTACAGTTAGTAGTTGCTTTGAGTCGGTTTGAGTGTTGGTTGGGAGTTTTGTTTTGAGTTTTGTTTTGTGTTTTGTTATGTTGTTATGTTGTTGTGTCGGAAGGGAGTGATGTGAACATTATTTGCGCATATTTAGTCCCCTAATTGAGCCTATTTTGCATACTATTATAACATTCTATGACCATTTTATCCGTCAAAACCTTCCTATTTGCTTTCCTAGTGCATTTCGTATGTTTTGTAGGAAAGAAGATAATTGGGCGGAATTTCCCGTCTTTCGTCATATTTGGAAGCTTATTGACGATATTTGATGGACTAGTATGAAGAGGAGGCGAGAACTAAAGATCAATCCAACAAGAATAAGGAGAAAGTAAAGAAAAGGGTTCTGACGCAGAATCCGAGCGTCCAAGCCTCAAAGACGCTCGGATTCCTTTGACACAATCCAAGCGGATTTGCAGAAAGACGCCCGTCCACCCCCGCAAGAATCCGAGCGTCTTCCCCTCCTGGACGCACGGATTGTGGCATTTTTAGCCGAGATGCTCATCCTTCCAAAAAGACTAGCATTTCCCTGCTTAAAACTAAAAAATGTAATTACTAATTTAGCCTTAGTTAACCTAATGAAGCTCTACTATATATACCCCACTTGTAAATAATCAAGGTATCAATGTTTTAGAGTAGAGAGCCTCCACATTAGAAATTCCTCTTAGATTAGATTAGGAGTAGATTAGAATAGATTACTCTTTAATCTTTCCACAAATCTCACATTAATCTCTCCTTAATTATTGTTCAAGTTTGTTACTTTTGGGTAATTGAAGATTATTGGGTTATTATTGGACGATTGACAACCCTTCATCAATCAATCAAGTTTCTTCTATTATTCTTTGCTTTATTATTTGGATCATCTCAAGTTTGGTAAAATTCCTTTACCCTTTAATCTTTATTGTTCATTTCTTCATTCTATTATCATGTTTATACTTGTGATGATTGACACCATTAATGACATGTTTCCCATGATAATGAGTGAGTAGTCTTTTAACTAGGATTAGTGGGTTATTAGGGGAAATCAACATGGGATTGATTCATGCTTAATCTAATATGTTCACATGATTAAATTGCTTGCTTGTTGTGATGTCAACTTTATGCACATGTTATGTTTGATGAAATGCTAAGCCTATGAATCCTTGCATTTACAACCATCTCTTACCTACTCAACTTGACTTGTAAGATATAAACCAACTCGAGTCTTGTTAGACCATGCATAGAAGTTGAATAGGAGGAAAGTAAGTCGACTTGTAGGTGTTGTACAATCTAATCGATTCGGCTCCGGGACCCAACTCTTCCTATGAACCGTAAGACATAAACCAACTCGGTTCCTCCACAACATTAATTGCTTGCAACTTTGTAAACATGTTTGTATGACCAACACCATGAATCCCCTATGACCCCATGATATCCTAGTGCTTTTAGTCATTTGTTTACATCTTTCCTTTTATTGTTTGCTTTACTTTATTGCTTGCATTAGTCTAGGACACAACTACAAACCCAAACAAATTGTGACACTAGCATAAATTGAGATAGATAGACTTAGGACCCAAAGCACACCGTCCCATGGATCGACCTCGACTTACCACTAACTAGTTGTATGTTGAGTATTATAAATGTGTTTGATTGGATGTGACCCGACGACATCACACGATCAAAATGGCGCCGTTGCCGAGGATGGTGCTATGTGATTAAGTTCTTACTTGTTTGTCTATTTTGATTTTGCTTTCACCTTGAGGAACTTGTTCCTCAAGGATTGTTCTTACCATTTTTGTGTAGTTTCCATGCTTGTAGTTGTTTCCTTGTGTTAGCTATGATGGCTCAAGACTTGACATATGGAGTATGTGGTGGATCTTTTGAGTATGACTATGGGTATGGGGAGTTTGAGAAGCAAGTCAACACAAACCTACCTTACTATTTGTACAACGAAAATCCTAACTACTACCCCAACTTTTCCCACCAAAATCACCACATCCAATATCCACAACAACCACCCACCCAATACCCACTCCACAATGAATTTCAATTGCCACAATACAACCGCTTTCACACTTACCCACAACAAGAAAATGAGCCCATTCAAAATGTGATTCTCCAAATGATGGGAGATCAACCAAACTTCTTCAAACAAATGCTGGAGGAAAGCCAAAAGAGGGACAATGTTCTTCAAGGCATTGTTGCCCAAGGTGAGGAATTTGAGATTCAAATCGCCCAATTGAAAGAATCCCAAACAACCACTCCCCACCATTCTTTGGACATTGATCATGAATGTGAATTTGAAGTAGTAACTTTTGACATGGAAAATGAAAAGTGGGAAGAGCCAATCTCCTTAAGCTCTTGTGAGTATGAAAGTGTTGTGTTCGATGAGGAAGACATGAGGTTGAGTAAGCCAAATACTCTTAGCCTTTGTGAGTATGAGGGTGCGTCTTTCGATGTGAACATTGAGATGTTGGAGGAAAAATTAATGAAGAAAAATGAAGCCCCCATTCATGATTCATATAAAGATAGCAACGAGGATGACGAGCCTAAGGGATGGACTTGTAATATCACCTTGCTTGAGGAGCCTATCCTTGAGACATTTGAGATATCCTATCATGAAGGTGAATGTCCTTTCCCTATTTCCCATGAAGACTACTTGACACCTACCATGGAGCCAATGATTGTTGGAGAAGATATGGTGGACCTTCTCCAAAAGGTCAAAGCGTCTTACAAAAGCTACTTGGTGGAAAAGCTCAAAGAGAAACTTGCACGTGAAGCTACTTGTAGAAATTTGGCATCCACAATGCCAACTTCTAAGGAACTCGGTCATCAATGCCATGACAATTCTCCTTCTACCTTGGAAGGATTGAATAATCAAAGTGCTATCATCATCACCAAAATCGAAGAAGAAGTTGGTGAGTGGAAGTCTACGGATGAAAATGAACCATACTTCATGCCTAGTGTCAACAAGAATCATGGGCTTGTTTATTGGAAACATTGGGAAAGCTCTAGTGCCGAGGACAAGATGAAACAAAGAACATATGACAAGCTTCCTTGGCCAAATTTCATGTTCAAATGGAGCAACCCATACTTGTGTTTATTTGGAGCTTGTTCACAAGCTTTTGATCTCCTATTAAGAGCCTTGAGCTCTATGGACAAAAATTTCTACAATTTGAACTAGTTTGGTGGAATCCTATCTTAAACCACCATTTGTAAGATATTTCTTGGATTCCTTACTTTGTATAATATTGTACATTTTAGCATTTGCATTTGATTTCTTGCATGAGAGTAGTGAGAGAGAGTTTTCTTACATTATTATTGAGCAAAATTTCAGAAAAAGATAAGGAGGAATAACAAATCGGCGAAAGGGCATGATTGTGCAAGGAAAAGAAAGAAAAAGGAAGAAAAGCAGCCAAAGACGGCCGTCCCGAGGGCTGGACGCTCGTCCAGGGCCCTCATCGCATTACTGTTTAGCACTGTCTCAGAATCCGAGCGGATTCAGCACAAGACGCCCGTCTTCAAAGAAGACGCTCGTATTCTCCACGGGACGCTCGTCCTAAATGACATCTGAAGCAAATTTTTGAAACTGCCAGGAAATCCGCGCGGATTTTCTAGAAAACGCCCGTCCAAAGTAAGACGCCCGTCCAAAAACAGAAGACGCCCGTCTTTTGCCTACTCCAGAAATTGCTGAGGTCCTGTCTCAAAATCCGAGCGGATTTTAAGGAAGACGCTCGGATTCTACAGACCAAAGACGCCCGTCCCGCATGAAAGACGCTCGGATTGAGGTCTTTTTCTCGAACCATCCGCTCAGGTCCCACCCTTATCTGCTCGGCTTCCCCTTTTCTTCTATAAAACAACCCCCTTTCTCCCTCATTTATTCACCTTATCTAAACCTAAAACACTCATCTACATCCCCACAAACACTCCACTCACATCAAAAGCCAACAAAAACCCCATTTCCTCAACTTCAAGATGATGAACCTCAAGGGCAAGGCTAAGAAATTCGTTGAATCCGCCGGAAGGAAACGCAAGGGATCATCCTCTTCAACCCCACGAGAGGTAGTGCCACCAAGGAACTTCCGCCCCATGATAAGAGGAGGAATAGAGCAACTTGAGTACTTCCAAGAGGTACTCTTCGAGTCCGATGCACACCGCAAGAAGTTTGTCGAATTTCTAGGTAAGAACTATGAACCCACTCAATTCATAGATACTAAGGTGTTGGAAGTCCTTAGGATAAGGTACCACACCGAGATGTTCTTTGATGGCTTAGGGATTGGAAAACTTTTCCATGGCCATGAGGAGACGTACCTTAGTCTCACCCTGGAATTTTTGAGTAGCCTTCGCATTGTCACGAACACTAGAACAAATGTGAGCATGGAGTTTAGGTTGTGCAACCTAGACCATAGCCTTACACTTGATCAATTTGCCCACATTTTCGGTCTTGTTGTGCCAACCAACTATACCGATAAACCCGATGATTTCGATGTGGACCTACTTTGGAAGACTATTTCCGGGAGGGATTTTACCCATTTAAAGCAATGCTATACCTTCGCCATCCAACATCCGGTGATTCGGATCACCGAACGCTTTGTGGCCGGTACCATCAATGGGAGGTACGAACAAGATAGGTGTACTCTCATTGATTTAACATTTCTTGAGTCCTATTTAAATGTTCGGGGGATGAGGCGCTATAACTTCATCACCCCCCTTGAGATACTTACAAGGTTTCATGATTTTGCTCAAGGGACCACCCAACTTAAGACCTTCGTGATGGGAGGTCTAGTTACTATTTTGGCCAATTTCCTTTGCCCCGGGTTCAACTCCTGTGGGATTTATGCTACTCTTAAGGGGATTACTTTGATTGATGAACACACCGTTTTCACCCACCACCGGTGGTGTAACTACACTCAAGAAGGGAGTGTAGAATGGCTCACAAAAGGGTGCACTTCCATCATCCTTTCGGGTTGGAACATACCGGGCACCGACCCAAGATTGAACCCCTATTCGCCTACGCCAAGCTACCTCCTTGATATCCAAATCATCGGAAATCCTCCTCAAAGGGAAGAGGCACCCCGCCAACAACAAGCACCTCGTGGGATACCGGTAAGGCCTACTCACCCACCCTCCTATGTGCCTATCCTGCCTTACCCTACTCCTTATACCCGGTTCCGACTGGAAATCCCCAATACCCCGGGTATTAATGACTTGATGAACCTCATGAATAGAGTGGACCTCGGGGTACATGAAGGGAGGGTCGATAACTAGTTGGCCCTTTATCCCCAATATTATAACATGACTCAACAAGGGTATGTTGACCCTAATGGCCCTATGCCCTCTTGGGCCCAACCACAACATTTGTTCCCTAATCAAGGGGACCAAGCTTGGGATTTTGGTGGCCAAGGTGGAGGATACTCGGGTCAAGGAGGAGGGTATGATCAAGGAGGGAGTTCTCACCGGTATGGCTATCAACAAAATGATGATGACGAGTGAAAGAGACCTACCTCATCACCTCCATTTGTATGATACCTTTCTCTCCCTCTCTCTTTTGTATATACATTGTATTTAGTGTAGCTTTCGCATGCATTTGTATTATATTGCATTTGCATTAGCTAGTTCATATAGTATAGTTGCATTGTATATATCTCACATGATTCATGTAGGTAGTTGTATATAGACTAGAATTCATGCATAGTCACTAATGACCAATCCTATTCTTTTCTACACTAGAAATAGTGTTTACATTGGTTTGGGGAGGTTTGATCATAGGTGACTTAAGCATTTAGCATGCATCACATAGTATAGTTTAGATTGCATTCATTTGTTATATATCTCATATAGAATTGCATTTTGTTAGAGCATGCATTCATTCATATCATATCATTGCATTTGTACTTCAATTTCCATAAAATCAAAAAATCCAAAAACATGTATTTACTTTTTATTCCTACTCCTACATGTACATTGAGGACAATGTCCAAAATAAAGTGGGGGATGGGAATTTATATTCCAAAATACATAAAAATTGAAAAATTTCGAAAAATCACAAAAATATGTCTTTTAATTTCATAAAACAAAAACCTATAAAAATTTGAAAATTTCAAAAACCAAAAACATGTTCTTTAATTTAGTAGTGTAGAATTGTATATACTTGTGCTTTTGTTCTCTTCTCACATAGATACAACACTACATTTGAGGCATTAGCAAGGGAAAATGAAGACCGCTTGGTATGATCGTTCTAATCTCTATTTCCCTTCCATTTCTTTTTCATTATTCATATGAGGAGGATGGGCTTACATGTCAAGGAGGATGTGGTGTATTTTGTTGTTGCGGTTTGTGTATCTATGTGTTGTTAGGAGTTGCATTTAGTTTATATGACATACTAGTTGGTAGAAGCATATGCATTAGGATGTATATATGTTAGTTGCATCATGGCATATAGTTGCATGTTATAAAAATTTTGTGAAACCGTCTAGGGAAGCTTGACAAGTGTATATAGGCCCTAGTAGATGCTTTTTCTTCTTAAGACTTTGCTTGTTAGAATACTTGTAAAACACCCTAGGATGTGTCATGCTAGTATCCTTTGACCCATGGATTAAGGCCTAGTCAAGAGTACTTTGTGGTGTGATAACTCCTTGGCTACCGTTTATTCCAAGGTGACCCTTGAAACCATGCAACCATCATTCATCCATGTTCTACCATACATTTTGTCATCAAAAAGGGAATGGGCGTAAAAACAAAAATTGTTCAAATTTGAGTTCAAGAAATGAAAAGTGAAAGAAAGTTTGAAAAATGCATCAAATGAAAAGAGGAGCAAAAATAGAACTCCTATGCTTCAAATATAAGGCACCCTCACTACATATGGGGTGACTTTGAAAATGTTCAAAAAAAAAAATGCAAAAAGTTGAAAGTTGTCAAGTGTTGAAAAGCCAAAAATCAAAAGAAATGGCAAAAAAAAGTGTTCTCAAATGTTATATGCCACAAGAAATTGGGGGGAAAAACAACAACAAAGCAAAATCCCAAATGAAACTCAAATTCTATTGATCCCTTTTCCATCATATCCATTTTTGTGCATGGTAGAGAGGGGACGACCCTTCTTCTTGTCTAGGCAAGAAAGGGAATTCCGCGATCCTCCAGTGTTTCTAACACTATAGGGAGTCTACTCTACAAAAGCATTTAACGATTGCGGACAAAGGTACCCTAGCTTGACACAATTTGGAGGTGATTTATTGGTTTCCTTCTAGGCTTAGTAGTTTGAAAAAACCATATCTATAAAGGAGTGTGTACCCTTGAATTGCTTCCCTTGTAGATAATTTTCGCCACATAGATGAGGAAAGTGGCTATTCTTTTGTAGATGCATCCATTACTTGATTTTGTGTGCTTTAATGCTTGGATGTGTCGCCATTTTGGCAAGACCCACCTTGCCTTGCAAGAAGGCATCCTACCTCATGGTTGTCTTGTTGTGAGTTGAAGGGGCGGAGTGAGACCCGCTAATTGTCTCACATCGGTTATATTATTAGGATAATTTTAATAAAGGTCTAGTTTTTGTCACCTCTTTACTCGGGACGAGTAAAGGTTCGGTTTGGGGATATTTGATGTGAACATTATTTGCGCATATTTAGTCCCCTAATTGAGCCTATTTTGCATACTATTATTACATTCTATGGCCATTTTATCCGTCAAAACCTTCCTATTTGCTTTCCTAGTGCATTTCGTATGTTTTGTAGGAAAGAAGATAATTGGGCGGAATTTCCTGTCTTTCGTGCATATTTGGAAGCTTATTGACGATATTTGATGGACTAGTATGAAGAGGAGGCGAGAACTAAAGATCAATCCTACAAGAATAAGGAGAAAGTAAAGAAAAGGGTTCTGACGCAGAATCCGAGCATCCAAGCCTCAAAGACGTTCGGATTCCTTTGACACAATCCGAGCGGATTTGCAGAAAGACACCCGTCCACCCCCGCAAGAATCCGAGCGTCTTCCCCTCCTGGACGCAGAGATTGTGACATTTTTAGCCGAGATGCTCATCCTTCCAAAAAGACTAGCATTTCCTTGCTTAAAACTCAAAAATGTAATTACTAATTTAGCCTTAGTTAACCTAATGAAGCTCTACTATATATACCCCACTTGTAAATAATCAAGGTATCAATGTTTTAGAGTAGAGAGCCTCCACATTAGAAATTCCTCTTAGATTAGATTAGGAGTAGATTAGAAAAGATTACTCTTTAATCTTTCCACATATCTCACATTAATCTCTCCTTAATTATTGTTCAAGTTTGTTACTTTTGGGTAATTAAAGATTATTGGGTTATTATTGGAGGATTAACAACCCTTCATCAATCAATCAAGTTTCTTCTATTATTCTTTGCTTTATTATTTGGATCATCTCAAGTTTGGTAAATTCCTTTACCCTTTAATCTTTATTGTTCATTTCTTCATTCTATTACCATGTTTATACTTATTGTGATGATTGACACCATTAATGACATGTTTCCCATGATAATGAGTGATTAGTATTTTAACTAGGATTAGTGCGTAATTAGGGGAAACCAACATGGGATTGATTCATGCTTAATCTAATATGTTCACATGATTAAATTGCTTGCTTGTTGTGATGTCAACTTTATGCACATGTTATGTTTGATGAAATGCTAAGCCTATGAAACCTTGCATTTACAACCATCTCTTACCTACTCAACTTGACTTGTAAGATATAAACCAACTCGAGTCTTGTTAGACCATGCATAGAAGTTGAATAGGAGGAAAGTTAGTCGACTTGTAGGTGTTGTAAAATCTAATCGATTCGGCTCCGGGACCCAACTCTTCCTATGAACCTTAAGACATAAACCAACTCGGTTCCTCCACAACATTAATTGCTTGCAACTTTGTAAACATGTTTGTATGACCAACACCATGAATCCCCTATGACCCCATGATATCCTAGTGCTTTTAGTCATTTGTTTACATCTTTCCTTTTATTGTTTGCTTTACTTTATTGCTTGCATTAGTCTAGGACACAACTACAAACCCAAACAAATTGTGACACTAGCATAAATTGAGATAGATAGACTTAGAATCCAAAGCACACCGTCCCATGGATCAACCTCGACTTACCACTAACTAGTTGTATGTTGAGTATTATAAATGTGTTTGATTGGATGTGACCCGACGATATCACACGATCAGGGAGATAGTGTGTTTTGTTTTTGTGTATGGGTTGAACTTCGGGGATGAAGTTCTTTTTAAGGAGGGAAGACTGTAATACCATGGTTTTCTATGTCTATGGGTACTCTATCGAGTGGGACTTACTCTGTTGAGTAAGTAGCTTTTTACGCAAAACAGTAGTCTGCCTGATGGGTACTCGATCGAGTAAGTGTGACACTCGATCGAGTAAGTGGCACTCGATCGAGTAAGTGACTTACTCGATCGAGTAAGTGTATTTTACGGGTTTGATTAGCCGGGTTTTGTTAATAACGCGAGATTAATATAAAAGCTTCCGTCATTATTTCCTAAACACTTTTATCATTCTAAAACTTTCAAGAGGAGATTAAAAGCTACGTTGTTCGCATCTCTCGCATTATTAGCAAATCCAAAGGCTAGGATCGTCGGATTGCCTCATTCATTATACCGTTGTTATCGTTGTGTCAAGGGTAAGCTTCTTGTATAATTTTTATTGTATTTTGTTGAGTTTGGATAAACCCTAATTGGGTAGATTTGGCGGATTTGGGAGTATTATGATGTGTTGGTAGTAATTATATGTATACATGTTATAGGAGGAGGATTCGTAAAGGAGAAGTTTTGATTAGCTGCTAGATGGTCTCGTGTGATTGCTATTCCAGGTAGGGTTTCCCTACTCAGTATTGATTACATGGTTGTGTTTGTAATTAACTGTTGTTGTTGTATATCGTATTGGCATTTGATTCTGATTTGGTGATTGTTGGTAGTGTAATGTGATTATCGTATAACTGTCTGTGCTTTGCGAGGTGCATCCTCGGCTGAGTGGAGTCACTTGCGGGAGTGGCTTTACGCCCTTGATTCGCGCTATGTGGAACCCGCCACAGGAGGGGATGTGCACATTAAGGAACATGGGTTTATCGCTCGGATGAGATGAGCGGGTCTTAGGTGGGAACGGCTGCGGTCCCCCACTGGCGGTGTGGAATACTTGTTGCGATGAGTATTCTGGCAGGACTACACACTTTAGTGTGTAGTCAGGTGTGTGATGATGTGACGGAGTTGGTGGATTGGATTGGTTTGTAATATTGTTTTATTGCAGCTGTTTGTTTTGTGTAATCAGTACTGACCCCGTTTAATTGTTTTAAAAACTGTGGTGATCCATTCGGGGATGGTGAGCAGTTATTGAGCAGGTATGAGTTGATGCGCATGGGATAGCTGGGTTGAGTCATCACGAGCTGTCTTAGAAGTCTTCCCCTGTGTTGAACATTCTTTCATTTGGTTTAGTTGGTTTAACATTTGAAAACAGTTGTACTGTTTACATTATCTATTTTGGTTGGACTTGTATCACGTTAAACTATTTAATAAAGTACGTTTTGTTATTGTCTATTTGATATACATTGTCTCGGGTAACCGAGATGGTAGCACCTCCATGCCTTAAGTGGTCATGGTAAGGCACTTGGAGTATGAGGGTGTTACATCGTGGTCGAGACAAGAAATATGACAAGGGTGACAAAGGCAAAGGGAAAATGGAAGAATAGCCTTAGTCATTTATTATAGTATTATTTATTATTATTATTTAAGTTGTAATAAATGGCGGGGTTTTTAGAATCCTAGCCTAGCATTTATTTTCACCATTGTTTGTTTTTTTTATATGTATTTGACATACTATTACTATTTATGGAACAATGAATAAAAGTTTTATTAGTTAAGAAACTGTTATGATTTTCTTTTATTATTCTTGTCGAATTTCAAGTGCAAATGCAAATGTCCTTCTATTTACATTTTAAAATAATGGGTTGTATCCTGTGAAGGATTGCCTACGTATTCATTAGAAAAAATGAAATCAAACCCTGTGCGTAGTTCGAGTAAATGTAAAAGAATAATTTTTCGAAGCAAGAGCTTGTAATGAACTTTAGAAATATAAGCATGTGTTTTACTTACCCCTAAGGGAAGTACAACTCAATTTAGTTGATAATATGAGGATGTTGATATGTCAAAATGCAAGAGCATAGTGACGTAAGTTTTAGTTGGCCAGGGGCCGGTTTTATTTCGTGTCGCATGAGCGGCACGTGGGTTACGCGAGGCGCGTTTTTTGTCCTATGCTAAGGGTAGTATCGTTTCAGTTGGTCTAGGTTGGTTGGGTTAGCAAATTCATTCCCATCTAGGTCTGTAATCCTAACCGCACCCCTTGAGAGTATGGACTTGACTAAAAACGGTCCTGCCCAGATAGGTTTTAACTTTCCCCGTGGATCGACAGGTAGGAGAGCTCTGACTGATTTGAGCTCCAAATCTCCTTCTTTGATGTTCCTGGGCTTAACCCGTTTATTAAAGGCTCATTTGATACGTGCCTGATATGTCTGCAGATTATGATGCGCGCAACCTTCGTTCATCCAAGAGGATGAGTTCCTCATATCTATCTCTATTCCATTCAGCTTCTGGGATTTGACTTTCGAGCAAAATGCGTAGGGATGGAATTTCTAATTCAACTGGTTGCACAGCTTCCATACCGTAAGTTAGAAAGAAAGGAGTAGCCCCAGTGGGTGTCCTAACTGATGTGCGATATCCCCATAGTGCAAAAGGTATCTTGCTAGGCTAATCTCGATAATTGTCGATCATTTTCTTGAGGATCATGACGACGTTCTTGTTAGCTGCCTCTACCGCGCCGTTAGTTTGGGGTCTATACTGTGAGGAATGGTGGTGTTTGATTTTGTATTTGGCTAGCAATTGTGCAGCTTCGGCTTGGAAATATGACCCGTTGTCACTGATGATCTCATGTGGGCAACCATATCGACAGATGATATTGGTTTGTATGAACTTTGCCACATGTTTAGCTGTAAGAGTAGTGTAGGATGCTGCCTCGACCCATTTAGTA
Organism: Silene latifolia; assembly: GCF_048544455.1. Classification (NCBI taxonomy): domain Eukaryota; kingdom Viridiplantae; phylum Streptophyta; class Magnoliopsida; order Caryophyllales; family Caryophyllaceae; genus Silene; species Silene latifolia. The sequence continues at coordinate 161,118,643 of NC_133526.1, forward strand.
AAATAGTCGATAACTACAAAATGAAATAGTGACCTCCTGTTCGAGCTGGAGTGATCTTCCCAATGATGTCTATTCCCCAAGCAGAAAATGGCCAACGAGATGTCATGGTGTAAAGCATTGAGGGAGGGACATGTTGTACATTTCCGAAGATCTGGCAATTGTGGCAATGTTGATAAGTGACCTGATCGAAGAATTGGGCGACTTGATCTATCCTGGCCTGATAGGGTGCTAGACTTTCACTTCGGATTTTCCAAGATCCTGTAACTTGCTTAATGATCAAGGATGAGTCTCCGTGAACTCGAAGATTCTTAATGCCTGAGATCACTGCTGCTTGTAGAACAATGAGGGAAGCTTCATACTCTGTTGTGTTATTTGTCACCTCGAAGTCGAGTTTGACAGAAAGTGGTGTATGCCCGCCTTCAGGAGAAATGAGCAACACTCCTATTCCAAATCCTCTTAAATTCGATGCCCCATCAAAATAAAGATCCCAAGAGTCTACACTGGTCTATAGGATGTCCTCGTCGGGAAATGACCACGTGTCTATTGTTTGGGTATCGTTGGTAGGATTATCTGCGAAGAATTCTGCAACGACGCTCCCTTTTATGACTTTCAAAGGTACGTACTTGAGATCAAATTCTGAGAGCATTAAGGCCCACCTTGCCAAACGTCCGTTGAGGACGGGTTTCTCGAAGAGGTATTTGACGGGATCCCTTTTAGAATACACTTTGACAGAGTAGCTAAGCATGTAGTGGCATATCTTCTTTATTGCCCACACAAGAGCGAGGTATGTCTTTTCGAGAGGTGTGTACTTACACTCATATTCTAAAAACTTCTTACTAAGGTAGTAGATAGCTCTTTTTATTTTCCAACAGTCTGTGCGAGCATAGCCCCCATGTCTGTTTCGGTGACTGTGAGATATAAACCAAGAGGTTGATCTTGTTGGGGAGGCATTAGCACTGGTGGCTTGGCCAGTATCTCATTAATCCTGTCAAACGCTTTTTGACAGTCGTCGTCCCATATAGTATGATCTGTTTTCTTTAGCATTTTGAAAATAGGTTCGCAGATCTTAGTGAGCTTCGATATGAATCGGCTTATATACTGCACTTTGCCTAGAAATCCTCTAACCTCCTTTTCTGTTTGGGGTTGTGGCATTTCGATTAAAGCTTTGATCTTGGATGGATCAATTTGTATTCCCCTCTGGCTGACAACATATCCCAGAAGCTTGTCTGACGTTACCCCGAATGTACATTTTTTAGGATTGAGCCTCATGTTGTATTTGCGCAATTTGAGGAAGAATTTGGGAAGGTTATCGATATGCCCCTTCCTATCTTTGGATTTGACAATCATATCATCCACGTACACTTCTACTTCTGTATGCATCATGTCTTGTAGCAATGTGGTCGCAGTGCGTTGGTATGTAGCTCCAACATTAATTATCCCAAATGGCATAATAGTATAACAATATGTGCCCCACTGAGTGACGAAGGCTGTCTTATGCAAATCTTCTATGGCCATTTTGATCTGATTATACCCTGCATACCCGTCCATGAAGGATAACAATGCGTGATCTGCTGTATTATCTACCAATATGTCGATGTGTGGTAGAGGAAAGTCGTCCTTGGGACTCGCTTTATTCAAGTCTCTGAAATCAACACAAACCCGGATTCGCCCATCCTTTTTGGGTACGGGGACTATGTTAGCCACCCAGTCTGAATATTCAGAAACTTTGATGAACTCGGCTTTGAATTGCTTATCGACTTCTTCTTTGAATTTAAGAGCCCACTCGGTCCTCATCCGACGAAGCTTCTGTTTTATAGGTTTAAAACCTGGTTTGATCGGAATTCGATGTTCTACAATTTCCCTGTTGATCCCTGGCATATCCTTGTAAGACCAAGCAAAAACGTCTTTGAACTCGTGTAGGATGTCGATGAAATCGGCCCTTTCAGTTGGGTTTAGGGTCGTCCCTATCCTAAGTTCTTGGGGTTCTAGTTTGGTTCCTACATTGATGGGTTCGGTATTCTCTATAACTGGTGCCCCATCCCCCTCTTATAGTATCTCCTTAATTATATAGGGAGGTAATTCGATAGAGTTTGGGTTAGGATCATCCTCATTATCATCGTAAATAGAATTGCATTCAGAAAAACAAAGGGAGTAAGCAGAATCAGATTTATTCATATTAAATTTTGAAAAGAGCTGAAACAAAGAAGCCATCTGTTCAGTAGTCAGTGGCGGTAAAGGGACAGCTGCTGGGACATTTCCCAAGTTGTTGTTACTATGTGATGCTATGCTAGGAGAAACAACGGGATGAGGAGTGACGATAGAAGAAGACTCTATAGCGACTTCCCTAGACTTAGACTCTTATTCCGACTCTGACTCGAATTCGTTGTCTTCGGGTTCTCCTTTGAACATCTCTCCTTCTCCAGTAGTGACCTTGAAGAGCTTTCCTTGGTTGTTAGTCCATTTGATTGATTTTCTCCATCCTTTGCTGATTTCAGCTGGTATCAGTAATTAGCGCCGTTGGGTTGAAATGGTCATCTTGAAGTATCATGGTAATGATCTCATCCTGCGCTGGTCTGACAAATCTGTGTTCCCCAAACAGGAGGCTAACGATTTGTTCGTCTAGACAAGGTGTTTGACGAGTTTTGACGGTAGCAACCATTTCTGAAGGGATGAAGTAGCAATCGTGGAAGACCTCGATTCCAGCTAGTCGTGTTCCCTTATAATGCCAAGGTTCGGGAAATCCGTGAAAGTACTCATGACTCCCCTCCTTGACAAAGTATCCATTTAAGGTAGGGAGATAGGATCGCATCTGGATTCCTTTGTCTTTACGGTTTTGGAGTTGAGTAAGCATTTCTAAGGCTTCTGCTTTCGTGGGCTTATATCCTAAACCTAATGGTATCCTTTGAGAATTTCCTTCCTTATAAGGTGCAAAGGTATTTTTCCTGATGGGGTTTAATGGCATTCCTGGGAAGTATCCCTTGGACTTGAGTATGTGGTTGACCACTAAATTGGAGCAAGGGTTGAAGTATAGAGGCGCCAGTTCGCTTTCTATAAGACTTATGCTCTGAAATCCCCCAAGCTCGTATACTGGGTCTGTGACTACTTAGTTGCTTGACATTTTCTCTATTACAGCCTTGATAGGTGACGAAGTGATCGTCACTACTTTGCCATCTAGAGGAATATTGATCTTATGGTGCAAGGCGAATGTTACCGCTTTAGAAGCGTGAATCCAAGGCCTTCCCAGAAGTATATTGAAGGATGCCTCGATGTCCACTATCTGAAAATTAACCTTTCGCTCGATCGGTCCTGTGGCGATAGTAAGGTTAATTAGCCCTATCACTTTACATTGTGTTCCATCGTATGCTCGAACACCTTGGTTGGTAGGAGTCCAATCTGATTCTTTCATGCCCAATTTGTATGCTGTCTTTAGTGGTATGACGTTGACTGCGGAGCCATCATCCACCAAAGTCATTGGTACATTCTTCTTTAAGCATGTGACTGTAATGTATAGAGTGAGGTTATGACTGGCGTCGAAAGGAGGCAAATCCTCATCTGAAAAAGTAACTGGGTTACTTAGCTTAACTGAGTCTTGGATGATTTGGTTGATTACGTCATCAGGTATAGAATCGTGCGCTACGTTCAGTTTAGCCAATGCTTGCAGTAAAGCTTGACGATGGGGAAATGAACTCGCGACTAATTGCCAGAGTGAAAGATCAGCCTTTGTCTTCTGTAGTTGTTTTAGTAAATGGTCAGCAGATGTATCTTCGCCATTATTTGGTGTGATGACATTAGTGTTAGTAATTGGACCATTAACTGTAGGACCGTTCTAAAAGACATTTTAGTATGGACGTCCTGAGCGAGTAAGGTGGTCTATATCTTGATCTTCGCTAGCCTTGACTATATCCTCACTGACCTTGACTAGATAGTGTTCTGTGAGGTATTCGTCTTCATCGTCATCCGCCCATATTCCCTTGACGATATTGAGCTCTCTTAACCTGATGATTTCAGCTTCTAGACTGATTATTTGTTCGACTAGATTGTCAACTACTGCGATTACCACTTGCATCGTAGATTCTTAAGATAGAACTGGGTTCAGTGGCACATTTCCCTTAGGTGTGGTGCTTGGATTGCGTAGGGATGCCACTACAGCTTCCAGCTCTGAAACTTGTTTACTTACACTCTTTCCCCATGCGATAAAATCAGTAATGGTAGGGGAGTTGGTGGAATAACTCCCCTCATTTTCTAGTGCATGAATCTCGTCCTCGACTGGAGAAATGAGGTGTGAACAATCCAAGGTGAATTCTTCATCTGTGATTGTCAAAACTCCAAGAGGATTCTGAGTATTGTTAGGCTTGCTTGCAGGAGGTATGGGTAAACGACCGTCTTCAATCATATCCTGAATGATATGTTTAAATTTGAAGCATTTTTCCGTATCGTTTCCCTTGCCTCTGTGATATTTGCAGTATACGTTCTCATCCCAGAATTTAGACTTCTTCTCAAGGTCAGGTGTAGGTCCTATGGGTTGGAGCTTGCCTTGTTTCATCAACCTTTTCAGAGCAGTGGAATATGATTCACCAAGATAAGTAAAATTCCTCTGTGAGTTATTCTTCTTAACAGATGATTCGACAAGGTTAACCTCATCGGTCTTGCTAGTGGAGCCATAAGAACGACTCGTTGAACCCTGATATCCGTGACCTACCGTCTTGGACAAGAGCCCTTTACGGATGTCGTCTTCAATTATCGTTCCTAGCACAGTCAAATATTTGAAAGACTTTATATTTTGGTACCTCAAATGGTTTGCATAAATGGGTCTCAAATTATCCACGAACTTTTCCACAAGAGTGGCTTCGTCTGGGCGTTCAACACGTTGTGTGCTAGTCTTTCTCCACCTACTTAGGAAGTCGGTGAAGCCTTCTTTCTCATTTTGGGTAAGAACCTCTAGAGTGTGCATATTGACTTGGATTTCGGTATTATCTGCGTATTGTTTAGTGAACTCGATTGCGGCATCGTCCCAGGTAGCAATTTTCTTGTGTTCCAAAGAGTAGAACCATTGCTTAGGAATAATATCAAGAGATGAAGGAAAGATCCGTAAGAACATCTCTAGTTTAATGCCTTTGATAGACATGTATTCTTTGAAGGCACGAATGTGGTTCAAAGGGTATTCATGCCCTTTGAACTTTGGAATGTCAGTCATGTTGAAGTTGGTTGGCAGTTGAGCATTTACCGCCTCATACTTGCGATTATTTTCCCTGTAGATATCATGTCCCTTTAGGTACATTAGTTGCTCCTCCAAGTATTGGAGTCGCTTTTCAGCTTCAGTGAGACCTGGAGTGGTTTCTGGTTGTCCAACAAAAGGTGGAGGATTATCATGTAAGGGCATCTCAGGAATACGACCCTCTACAGGAGGAATTCTAACTTCTACAACAACAATGGGGCTTTTAATGGCGTTGAGGTGAGCATAAGCTTGGTTTTGGCTTGTTTGGAGACGAATGAGCGCAGCTAGGATTTGATCAATACCATTTACGAGTTGTTCGGATCGACCATTAACGCTTCCGTGACTTGTTCCCACCATCTTGGAAACTCGGGATAAGAGATCGACGAAAAATCAAAACATGATCGACCATTTTTAGCACACTTACTCAGAAAGAGACTCGACTCGTGAAGTGGGAGTGTGCCACTGTGTCAAGCGAGGTTTGAAAATGACAAATTTTGAAATGTTTGTCCTAGGCAACAATAGTGTAGTTGTAGGAGTACTGACTCGAAGTGAGGTTTAAAATGGGCTTTGAGGCCCGAAATTTGACTGGACATTTGGACAGAGTTTCGACTCATTTTGCGCTATCTTAGGCCACTTTTGAAAATATTTACATTTTGAAAAGGATTTTATTTTATAGAATTTCGTCATGGTTTTGTTTACAAAACGGTGATCATGTATATGGTACAAACATTCGTACAGGCATTATAACAGTATGATGAGAGCGTTTAAAGGGTTTTAGCTTAAAAGTTGGGTTGCCATACCAAGCAATAAAACACTGGTCTATCGAGAGGTCCATGCCAAACATGAGTAAGGTCGGTTCCTAGTCCATTTCCTCGAGTAGTGAAAGTCCTTGATACAAACAAGAGTATGTACCACGGTATGGTTGACGTCAATCGCTATCTATCCTTAGGCCAAGATAAGAATTTGGACCGTCCAGACGGGACGATTGGTCGAATGGATTGGGTTAAGCCTAGGAAGGCCGAATAAAACGACCTAAGAAGGTCGAGTAATAAAAATCGACAACTGTCTCGTATAAACTATTCCCTAACCTCGTTCAAGTTTCACCCTGGGTAACACGCAAGTGTATCATCCCCAGCGGAGTAGCCAAAGTGTGGAGATGGGCCACCCACGCCGCGCGCACCCACGCATTGTGATGTTTGAGGCGGCGACACTTCTCCGACGGAACCTTGGTTTGCCAAAGCACGTCATGGGCCGTTACCGATTTGTGAGGAATTGAAACCGGTGAAAGGTTGAATAAGCCTGCATTTGTGGAGTCGCCACCAATTTTTATGGAAAATTGGAACCGTTCGAATACCTCGTGTCTTGTCAAGACACAAAGTAGTGACATGAACACTAAGAACTCGTTACCCTTAGCATTCTAGGTCTAGAATGACTCTCGTGGATGCCAATGAATACGGATGTTCACAGAGATCTGGAGTAAGGGATGAGGGTACGTATTAGGAAGCTCTTTTACTGAACACCTAATCCCGCCCGCCTCGATAGCGACCTCTACTAATGATTAGGGAAGTTATTCATATTTGATATATCGTCGATTATATGCATGCAATGCAACATCTACAGATTAATCCTAGCATGTGAATTAAACTATGTCGGTGAACAAATAATTTAGCAATTAATTATGTCGAAATTGAGATTTAGATTACATGTGAGAGACCAAGTAAGTAAATCATACATAAATAATAAAAACGATAAATAAATAATTAGAATTACAATTGATTACAATGGTTTAATTGATTTACGTCAAAAGTAAATTTTGAAGATGAAAAAGAGGAAAAATAAAAGGTTAGAAATTAAAGTAACAAAATAGATCAGATTAGGGGTGATATTACGATTATTAGTTAATTAAACGCGTAATTAGAAGCTACGCCAAAGCGAGAAAGAAATTCAGGGATAAAAATCACCTCAGAACAGGCGCAGCGTCTACTGCATCCTCTGGAAGAGGCGCAGCTCCTCCTGCGTCTGTTCTTGAGTTGAGCTCTGTCTGTGAAGTCAGAATCGCGGTCTGTTAATGTTCGTTGGTGTATTTAAGATCAATTATTGATATTTAGACTCAAGTGGAGGTGATTTAATAGGTTGTATACATCTGGAACAGCCATAAAAGCGGTAAAAACGGATTAAAACGAATTAAAACGAGTTAGATTTATTTACGATGTCGGAAATACAAAAGGAACGAACTTTGAACTCGAAAATCGAATAGAATTTGATAAACTGAAATCAAATAAAGAAAACTATGTACAAAAGACGAATCCTAGAAACTTGATATGGACTAATCGAATTTCTTAAATCCGGGTTTGATTTAGTGACGAAAACCCGCAGATATCGAATTATAAGGGATTTAAGTCAAAACAAAATGTTATAATTAAAAAGGATTATTAAAACATGATTTATATACTGACGAAAGAAAGAAAATAAGAAAATAAGATGAAAAAGAACAAAACAATGGAAACCCGAGGAAGAAGAAGAAGAGCAGGAGTAGCAAGCAGCCTCTGGAAGAGGCGCAGCAGATGCTGCGACTCTTCGAAGAGGCGCAGCTGGTGCTGCGTTTCTTCTCGACGTTTGATCTCAACTGTTGCGTAAAAAAGTGTTAAAGAAAGGTTTTTAAGTTGGTTTTAAATATACTTTTGACGTAAACCTTACATTAATTGATTCAAAAATAAAATACAATAAATAAAGATGGGATTTACACACTCAGACTTACATGTTTGACGAAACGAGATTAACTAAGTTAACGTTAGTGATTGCTCGACTCGAATGTATGTAGAAACTGCCCTCGTTGGAGGATTTTAGATTAATTGATTGGTGTGTAGTGGTCAAATTGGTCGGTCATGCAACGTGACTGGTACTCAGAATGATCTGAGCTTACATGGTCGATTGATCAAGCACGTAGGCATCAAAAGATTAGAGCAAGGTCTAGAATGCAAAGAGAGAAGAGAAGGGCGGACACTCGCGTGAAAAATATGGAGACCAAAGGTCTCTATTTATAACAAAAAAATGTGAAGAGTTTTGGAATGACACAAACTTTGGAAATAAATCACGGAAATATTCCGTAAACAGCCAAAAAAGGTTGGAGAAGAGGCGCAGAAGCTGCTGCGGTCCTTCCAAGGGGCGCAACACCTGCTGCGTCATTTCCCCAGAGGTTTCCTCCTCCGGAAGAAACATTTCCGCGTTTCTATTATGGAATTGCGATAGATCTATATTTCCTTATTCCGTAAAATATGATATACGGAAGATATTTACCAAAAGATATAAAATTTGATTAGGAATAAATATCTGGAACATTCTAGAACATTCCGACTCGGCATTTTAAATGGTTTCTTAGAAAATGAAGCGGTTTTTTACCCGGGCTCCAAATGAACTCTAATTAATGTCCAAACAACCGTATCGGTGGGTAGATGACGACCAAGGGGTAGACTCGAGTGTTTGAGCTATCACCTGACGATAAACTTACAGACTGTCATAAATCGTTCCGCGTACCAAACATGCGGCCCAATCATCATTGGGTGGTTGGCGGAAGGTGTAGAAATGAGGTATCTACAATCCCATAACTAAAATTGATTGAGTAATTTAAATACCTCCGTCCTTTGGGTTCGACTCCGACTTACTTGCTATGCTTGTTAGTTGGGATACAAATATTGTGTGATGGTTCAACGACTCCCCTATCAAGTACTCAGTTGTACTCGGCCGAGTGCACTACTAGAAAATACGGGATATTACAGTCTCTCCCCTAAGACAAATCAATTAAGGTGCCTCTAACACTATTTTATATGTCCCAAAAAGGCCCCGAGGAAAGATCTCTTCTAAGCGTGACACTTACATACTCGCATACGTCAAGACAACTAAAGACTAACATGGTTAACAAACGCCTATTAAGGTGAAGTAAACTAATTAAGCTAAGGAAACTCGCACTTTGCGTAATACGCTCTACCCCTCTAAAAACAAGGTTACGGCCTCGTAACCGAACTCATACATACTCGAAAAAGGTGACGATACCGCTATTTCATGGCTTCCTAGGCTTCCCATGTATCCTCTTCCACTTGGTGATTAGACCATAATACCTTCACCAACACCTTTCCCCGTGCCTTATCTTTTTTACCTTCCGGTCTAGGATTTCCTTGGGAGTCTCCACATAACTTAAAGCGTCATCCAACTCAATTGTTTCCGCTTCTAGAACATGGGAAGGATCACATATGTACTTCCACAATTGAGATACATGAAACACGTTGTGAACTCGCTCAATTGCCGGGGGAAGTGCTAAACTATAGGCCACTTCCCCGATCCTATCTAATATCTCAGATGGACCGATGAACTTTTGGCTCAATTTGCCTCTCTTCCCGAACCTCATTACTCCCCTCATAGAAGAAACCTTAAGTATTAGAACCTTATCTCCCAGCGCGAACTCAATGTCGCTTGTTCTCAAATCGGTATCACTCTTTTGCCTATCTTGCTGTGGACCAAGGACACCCGCTCCATGCGCACCTGCGCGTCCGGTTGAAAACTGTTAAGGCAATGACACTTCTTCCACGAAACTCCGGCATGAGCCTAAGCACGTCATGGGCCGTTACCGATTTAAAAGGCATTGAAACCAGTGAAATGTTTAAACAAGCCTGCATTTGTGGAGCTGCCACCAATTTTTATGAAAAATTGAAACCATTTGAATATGCCGTGCTATGTCAAGACACAAAGTAGTGACATGAACACTAAGAAATCCGTTACCCTTAGCATTCTATGTCTAGAATGACTATCGTGATGCCAATGAACTCGGATGCTCACAGATATCTGAGTAAGGGGTGAGGGTACATATTAGGAAGCTTTTTATTTGAACACCAAATCCCGTCCGCCTCGATAGCGGCCTCTACTAATGATCAGGGAATTGATTTAGACTTGATATATTTTTGATTATATGCATGCAATACAACATCCATAAGATTAATCCTAGCATGTGAATATTTGACTATGTCGGTTGACAAAATATTTAGCATGAGAAGGGATCGAAGTAGAATTAGATTCATTTATATGTGAGTTGTCAAGTACATAAATCATACAATAAGAATAAATTTATGAGAAACATGGAATAGATGTCATAAAGATGCTCAAAAGAAGTTTGAAAGAAAATAAAAGAAAAGAGTTGAAAATAAACAAATAAAAAAGGTTGAAAAATAAATTAAATTGGCAAAAAAACGAATATTTGGTGATAATATGAATAATAGTCTATTATTGAAGAAAATAAACGAATTATGTCGAGGCGGGTTGAGTTCGAGGGAGAATCCAACCCAGAACAGGCGCAGCTCAGATGGGTCCTCTAGAAGAAGAGCATCACTTGTTGCGGTTGTTTTAAGCTGGGCTCTGACTGTGAAAGTCATACCCGCGGCTGTTATTGTTCGTTGGTTAGTTTAAGTGATTAACTCGTTTATACAACTCAAAGGAAGTGATTTAAGCATATTACATACACTGGAATTATCGTGAATTAGTCAAAGCATGAATTATAGAGATTATACAACGTATTATAGATGAAGACAAAGACAGAATTGGTTTATATATACAAATTACGAACTTGAGCTATGAATTAGCAAACCAAAGATGAAAACAGATTGAGTTAAAGAACCTGGGTAAGAAAACAAATGGAAACCGTATATGAAATTGAATTCAAGGGACTCGATATGGAGGGAATTGAAGCTCTTAAACCTATTTCGGTTTAATGACAAAAACCCGCAAATATTAAATATCAGGGATGTAAGTCGTAAAAGTTGATGTAAAATAACTTTTAAAGCTTGTATCTGAAAAAAGATTGAAGAAATAGGGAAGGAAAACGAAGAAGAAGAAAATAGACGAAATAAGTAGAAAGCCGAGGAAGAAGAAGAGCAGCAACTGATAAGCAGTCCTTGGAAGAGGCGCACCAGATGCTAGGATCCTTCCAGAAGGCGCATAAGTTGATACGATTCTTCCCCACGTCAGATCTCTACTATTTTCGTCAAAAGGTTTTAAAAAATTTGCTTTTAATGAAAATAATACGACTTAATAAGCATCTTTATGACATAAACTCGTACAATATATTACAAAATTAATAAAAACAATATTAAAGTAGGATTTACACCCTCAGACTTACATGTTAGCATCGCAAAATTTAACTAAAATCAGTTTTTTAGTGGTAACTCGACTCGATCTATGCAAATATAAAATTGCCCTTGAGAAATTATTTTAAAGATTGATTTAATGTGATTGTGTAGTGGTCAAATTGGTCGGTCATGCAAGACAAGTCTGCTACCCAGAAGGATCTAGGCTTACGTGGTCGAGTGATCAAGCACGTAGGCGTCAATAGAAAAAGCTCGTGGTCTTAGAATCCAAAGGGAGAAGAGAACGGGCGGACACTCGCGTGAAAAATATGTGAGGCGAAAGCCTCTATTTATACTAATCATGAGGAGGGATTTTAGGAAAGGAAATGGGAAAGATAGACCCTTCCCCAAACAAGCGCGTAGATGCGGGCTTACGTCAGAAAAAAGCTATCCTGGAGAAGAGGCGCAACAAGTGTTGCGCTTCCCAAAAGAGGCGCATCACTTGGTGCTTCCTTTCTCGGGTAGTTTCCTCCTGCGCAAGAAGGCGCGTCCGGCAACTTGTCATATTTTGGGCATAACTTTCTCTACAAGACTCATATTAAAGTGATTTTCGTGGTGTTGGAAATTTAGGAAAAAAATAAAGAACTTTCTGTGAAATAGGTAGACCTAAAAAAGTCGTTATCACCTCGTAAAACGAGCCTTAAGGTCGGGTTGTCGTATTTAGCTAAAATGAAATGCACATTTTGTAATATAAACTTAAGTTTAGCCTAAAGAAGTGACATGAGACTCAAAATAAGACATAATCTTGACATTTAATAACATCCTAACCTTTGTAGACAAGCACATTGCTTTGACTCGGGATCGACGGTTTCAGGACGGTTTGCCACCGGACTCCGATTTGACTTTAATTACTACTAAAACGACCATAATGACACCTAGATGACAACCATGGGGTAGACACAAGTTTATGAGTTACCTTTTATTAACGGATTTACGTATTGTCATAAAATTGTGACATATGCTAAACATGCGGCCCAATCATCACTGGGTGTTTGGCGGGAGCTGCAGAAATGAGGTATCTACACTTGCGCCGCTCTCATCTTTTCCCGGATCACGTGCACTTGGTCTATCATATCTTGGATCATTTGGGGTTCTAAAATGATGGCTTTGTTACTATCATCCCAATATATTAGGCTTCGACATTTCCTCTCATATAATGCCTCAAACGGGGCCATGCCTAAGCTTGCATGGTAGCTATTGTTGTAGGAAAACTCAATTATGTCCAATCTTTCCTCCCAAGTAGGGCAAGTACCTCCGAACTCCATGACACAAGCTCTCAACATGTCCTCCAAAATTTGAATACTCATATCTGTTTGCCCATCTGTTGCCGAGTGAAACGTTGGACTCATCTTTAATTGAGTATCCATGGAGCTTTGCAAATCTTGCCAAAATCTAGAGATAAATCGAGAATCATGATCCGACACAATGTCATTTGGTATTCCATGCAACTTGGCCACATTCTTTCGATAAGAATTAGCTAATTCTACCTTACTCCAAGTATCCTTCTGGTGTGCGTAGCGGTATTATGTCGTTGTCACTACCAACCAAAACAATATTTATAACTTCACAAACTAAGGTAAGTAAAGGTCGGATCCCAAGGGACGGGTATCGATTTAAGATTTCAATTGCAAGTAGCTATGTCTTAGGGTGTTAGAAATTGGGTTGAGATGAGATGTAATCTAAACTAATCAACAAGTTGAATGAAAATAAAGTACAGCAATTGAAGGGGTTTGTAAACAATTGGTTAAAAGCACTAGGGTGTCATGGGTTCATAAGGGATTCATGGAAATAGATCATACAAACATGTTCTCAATTAGAAGCAAGCACTTATTGTTGTGATGGGATCGAGTTAGTGTATATCTTACAATCCCTAGAAAGATTTAGGCCCCGAAGCCAAGTCGTCTAGACTGTAAAACACCTACAAGTCGACTTAATCTCCTACAATTCAACTCTATGCATGGTCTAACAAGGCTCGAGTTGGTTTATGTCTTACAAGCCTCATTGAAAAGATAAGAGATGGGTAAAAAATGCAAGGTTTCATAGTCTAGCATTTCATAAACATAACATGTGCATAGGTTGAAATCACAAGCAAACAATTTAATTATGAAAACATATTAGATTAAGCATAGATCAATCCCCATGTTTGTTTCCCCTAATTCCCCATTAACCCTAGCTAAAGGACTACTAACTCATGATCAAGTTTAACATGTTAATAAGGTTGTCAATTATACTAACAAAGCAAAACATGATGAATAAATGATGTGATTAACAATAATTAAACACGGGGAAAAGAGATTATACCTACATGAGATGATCCAAATAATAAAGCAAAGAATAATAGAAGTAAACTTGATGATTGATGGAAGGTTGTAAACCCTCCAATAGACCCAAATAATCTTATAATTACCCAACTAAAACTAAGAACAATTGAGAAATTAAGGAAAGATTAAGATGTGATTAATATTGAAATGTGTATTACAACTTTGATTAACACTAAATTAAGAGAATGATTATGATAAGATGATAATTAGATTGTATAACGGGGTATTTATACTAAAATTAAGTACAAGAATTAGGGTTACTAAGGGCTTAAATGACGATTAAGACTCTAAGAAATACTTAACTATCTTGCTAATCCCGAGGGACATGCGCGGATCATGCTGCAACGCCCACCAGAATCAGCGCGTCCTGGCTTGAGGCACGGCTGGTCCTGTAAGAAGATCCGCTTGGATTGTCTAGGAGACGATCGGATCCTGGCTCTGGGACGCTTGTCCTGAGCTCAGGCCCCTCGAATCGTGGTACAAGGTTCTTCTCTTGTTTGGCTCCTTAACAATCCGCGGGGATCGTGTTGGGGATGCATGGATCTTTTAATCATTGCCCATTTCACTTCATTTATTTGCTTAGGCCTCTAGTGTCGGTCTCCCCTTCGATGCTTGGTCATTAGATGCGATCCATTTTGCTCCATAAATGCAAGGCTAGCAATTCTCTCCTACCAAGTACACAAAACCTCAAAGAATATGCAAAATGGGAAACTAAAGATAAGAAATGACCCTAATATATTCTAGAAAGCATGGGAACGAGGTTAATTCGGGGACTAAATGTGCTCAAATATGAGTCACATCAAACATCCCCAAACCGAACCTTTGCTCATCCCGAGTAAAGAGGTGACTAAAACTATGACCTTTATTTAAATTAGCCAACTAATATACCCGATATGAGACAATTAGCGGGTCTCACTCCGCCCCTTCAAATCACAATAAGACATCCATGAGGTAGGGTGCCTTCTTGCAAGGCAAGGTGGGGCTTGCCAAAATGGCGATACATCCAAGCATTAAACACACAAAACAAGTAATGGGTGCATTTACAAAAATTAATAGCCACTTTCCTCATCTAAGTGGTGGAAATTATCTAGAAAGGAAGCAATCTAAGGGTACACACTCCATTATAGATCTGGTTTCTTCAAGTCACTAAGCCTAGGAGGATACCAACAAATCACCTCCAAGTTGTGTCAAGCTAGGGTACCTTTGTCCTCAATCGCTAAATGCTTTCGTCAAGAGTAGACTCCTTATGGTGTTAGAAACACTGTAGGATCACAGAATTCCCCTTCTTGCCTAGACAAGAAGAAGGGTCGTCCCCTCTCTACCATGCACAAAAGTGGGTTCAATGGAAAAAGGGATCAATGTACTTTGGGTTTCATAATGGGAGTTTGCATTTGATTTTGTTATTCCCCCCAATTTTCTTGTGGCATTTGACATTTTTTGAGAACAATTTCTTTTGCCATTTCTTTGATGTTTGGCAATTTTGATGCTTGACAATTTTCAACTTTAGCATTTTTTGAACATTTTCAAAGTCACCCTAATTTGTAACGAGGGTGCTTTTATTTGAAGCATAGGAGTTCTTATTTTTGTACTCCTCTTTTCTTTGATGCAATTTTGTGCAAACTTCTTGTTTTTCATTTTGAATGCTTGAACTCAAATCGATAATTTTTGTGCCCATTCCCTTTTTATTGACAAAATGTGATAGAAGTGGAAGATGGTTTCAAGGGTCACCTTGGAATAAACGGTAGCCAAGGAGTTATCATACCACAAGGTACGCTTGACTAGGCCTTAGTCCATGGGTCAAACGGTACTAGCATGACACATCCTAGGATGTTTTAGAGGTATTCTAATGAGAAAAGTCTCAAGAAAAAAAAGTATCTACAAGGGTCTTATATACACTTGTCAAACTTCCCAAATAGATGTTTTCACAAAATTTTTCCTAAAATGCAACTAGATGCCATGATGCAACTAACATATATTACAACCTAATGCATATGCTTCTATCAACTAGTATGCCATATAAACTAAATGAAACTCCTAAGATCACATTAGTTTGTACCGCATCAACCAAAATAAAGCCACATAGTCATTAACATAGAGAGGAAAAAGGAAATTTGGAAAGATCATACCATGCGGTCTTCGTATTCCTCATGCCTCGGATGTGGCGTAGTCGATCCAATGTGATAGGAGGACAAACAAACACGAATATATACACAATATACAATTCTATACTACAAAGGAATGAACATGTTTTTGGATTTATAAATTTTTCAAATTTTTATGGTTTTTGTTTTTATGAAATAAAAGAACATATTTTTGTGTTTTTTTCGAAAATTTTCAAATTTTTTCATTTTTGATTTTAAAAGTTAAGTTAGAATTTCCCAACCCCACACTAGTATGGGCATTGTTCTCAATGGCCAATACGATAGGAAATTATGCAATGCAAACTAAATGAAAATGCATGATTTCTACACTAATATGTAAACTATATGATATATAAACAAGTGAAGCAATCTAATCTATCCTATATGATGCATGCTTTCTATTAATCGGAGAGCTAATTTAAATTTACTCGCATTCCTTGTGTGTGAACTTCCCCAAACCAAGCAAAACACTATTTCTAGTGTCAAAATAGGGAAGTCCATGCACAAGGCAAGGATGCAATGCATGATTCTAATAGTCATTTTGGATTTTACAAGCGGGAACAATAAATTTATCATCACCTTGATGTTGCTAAGGTGGAAAATAGTCCTTAATTTTTACAAGGACACCTCTAGAGTTTAAAACAATTAATCATAAACCAAGTTAGAAAAGCATGAAATATTTGATATGAAAAATGAGAAAGAATCGAAGAGCTTCACCTAAGCCATGGTGGGTGCCTCATGCCCGCTTCACCAAGACAATGAACATCTTCATTAGTTGTCGTCCTCTACTCCGAGTTTGCATCCCATTATGCTCGTGATTCATCGCTCTCATGGAAATCCTTAAATTCATCCTCATCGCTATTCACCTCCACCGTGTTGCCACCACTTGACCCCACTCCTTTTCCTTCTCCATTTCCATGTGCTCCACCGTTGGCATGCTCCGATTTGGGAAAGAGGATTTCCATTTGAGCCCAAGAGGGAAGCATTCCCTCTTTATTGATGTGCCCTTGATGAGCCATCCGGTGGAATAGAGGATAAATAGCATAATAATTGTCTACTCTATCTTCATATTGCTTGCGGTGTAAATCTTGCCGTAGACCCGTTGCAAAGTCATCTCTAGGAAGGATGAAGGGATTTGGGTGATTGTAGGGTTGATATGGAAAGGGGTAAGGTGGGATGGAAATCCTTTCTTGCTCATTTACTTGAGGCTCATTTTGTTGAGGTTGAGTAGGAGGTGGGGTTCGGTTTGTTTGGTTTGAACGAGTTGGTACAAGGTAGGATGGCACTTGTGAAAGGGGTGTAAGGTTCATATACTTATTATTAGACTCTTCTAATAGTGAACTAATTAACTTCTTAATTTGTGTTCTTTAGATCTAGTGCATGCATAACAAAATAAGGAATAAAATGAGAAAACAATGATTCTTACATTGTTATTTTCGGATTTATGGGCACAAGTAAGGTCTCCTACCTTCACTTGTTCTTGAGCTATGATGAGTATTAGGATGATCCTCCAAAATCCCAATGTTGAGATTCTCCTCTTGATTGCACCCAAGATTAGCCCTTATCTCTACTAAATAATATTTGTTAGATATTTGTTTAGTAGTCTACCTTAAAATTGATTACTAATACTCATATATTACATTAATAATATTAGTAATATCTTTGAACAATTTAGATTATCATTTCTCTAGTTTTAGAGAAAGATGAACAATGTAAGAGAGAAGTATGCATGTGTATATTGATAAGAATGAAAACAAGAGCAAAAGATGCTCTCTAATGGGGTAGTGAGAACGGGTGGAGTAAGGCCAAAATGGCATCTTACTTTTCCTTTTTACACTTCCATAATGTAGGTATGTAAGCTATGTAGTGTAGGCATGAATATAATACTCTATCACATAAAATAATTCACCCATAATCCACTACAAGCCCCTCCATTTCGGTCCACTTCATAAAATGGAATACCATTTTATTTTGTCAATTTGTCATTTGTCACACAATATGTCACATGTAGTATGCTACATGTTATTAATTAATTTAATGCATATTTATCAAATAAATATCATTATATAAATTAATTAAATCACATACAACAAATTGACTAGTGGTACTTGATCACATTAATAAAATGGGTCATATAAATAATAATCCACAACATATTATAATTATAATTAACCATTCATTCTTATCTCTATTATTTCATAAACAATAATCAATTTTAGTAATAAAGTATTTCAATTACTAAAATAAATCTTATTTAATCTCATTACAATAAGATATTAAATATTCTCTCTCACAATTGAATTGTTCAATTTTAAGGAATTGATTAACTTGTATCGTCATACAATTAATCAACTTTACAGATAAGGGCATCATCCTTTAGGGGTGACCTTAAGGGATCAACTGACCACCACCGTCCTACGACAGTAACGTCAAACTCTAGCAAGCCAATCATTACCGATTAATGTTGATCAGTTGACTATTTAATTTATCATCCCTTTCGTATTCTTAATATGATATTTGATTATAATATTTAAATCATGTGATCGCACTATTGTTGAGGACACATACTCCAACAATCTCCCACTTGTCCGAGACAAGTGTGCGTCACCAATTCTCTTGCCCTATTACAATCTCCCACTCAATGCAAGGTGTCTCGCATGTCGTACTTGCATTTGATCATATCTTGAGTGGTTTCCTCGATCTGGAGTGTAACTGTCTGACCGAAATTATCTACCATACCATAGATACTTTCCGAGCGTGGCCACGCATTTTCAATTCACTACTCCTCGAGTGGCCTTGAGATTTCAAACAACCCTGGACAAGGGGGTGGACAATTCCTATCGCAATATTCCCTTTGTTTAGCCACAATTCATCATAATCCAAAATATACTCATTTGACCTCAGTTACGACAGTCGTAGAGCATAAATCAAAGCCAATTAGAAATTTGTGCCAACTTGGGCGAATAGTCTCTAATCAAAAGAACTTACTCATAAGAATACTATAGTAGCCCTTGCTACGACCAGGCTTTATGAATTACCAGAACTCTATAAGCGGTCATTGCCCGACAGAGTGTCCCATACAGTCTGCCTATGTGATCGACTAGTCATCCCATATGAATCTATGGCACTTGAACTTGCCATCAATCGCATCACACTCTAGTTACTTCGAGACGTCACCTCCTTTAAGCAACTAGGGGCGAATACTATGTCAATCGAGTTCACTTTAATGGGGTTCAATTTGTCTCTACAACCTATTTGGATATAACAAGGTAATGGGTGAGTTTAATGAAACTCAAACGATAAATGCGATTATCATATATGAATAGTCAATACACTATTACTACTTCATATTTTATAATCTATAGTGTACCTTTTACACTAGTTGAAATGCAATAAAAGCTTGGCAAGTGGATATACCATATATCCGTATATTCCAACTTTATACATTTCAGTTTCCTTC
Organism: Silene latifolia; assembly: GCF_048544455.1. NCBI lineage: Eukaryota > Viridiplantae > Streptophyta > Magnoliopsida > Caryophyllales > Caryophyllaceae > Silene > Silene latifolia. Next base: position 161,137,950 of record NC_133526.1, read on the forward strand.
TATTCAATGTTATTTCTAATAACATGAATTTATCTAAGTATATGTCTAGTCTTCTTACTAGACTTGGGCTCTTAACTTAAAAGATGCTCCCACTGTTATCACATAACTTGTGATAAAGTCATTTGTAGAGGGATTCACTCTCATTCCCTACGTTGACCATTTTATCACAATTTACTTAGATTCCTTTTGTAGAATTTGCAATGGTCGAAACTAAAACACTTTTCTAGTCTCTTACTCTTAAGTCAATAAAAACAGCCTAGGATTTCAACAAATCCTTATCGGTTTGGAAACTAAAGTTTGTGCAACCCTTCAACACACAACTTAGTTTATCATCCAAACATAAGAACAAATCCTCAATTCTTCTCAAGAATCTTAAGGATGTTCTTTAAGGCTTTCACAAGACCATCTTATGAATTAACTTGTTTTTGATTTATTATGCTCTAAGCATATGTTATATCATGGCATGTGCGTCTGTTGGCATACATGATCGTTCTAATGGCGGAAACATTAGCAAACGATTTCATGTGATCGACAACTTAATAGGTTCAGTGAACGAATATGAATCCATCATAGCAATTCCACTTTCATCAACATGAATAACCTACCGAACCTTGTTGATGTTAAAACAGATATGAAAGATCTTATCATCATAAGACTCTCAACTCTATGCCAATATTCTCTCACATAGGTTCAGAAATCTAGAATACATCGCACCCTTTCCCGGTCTCCCAATCACTCTTCACAGAGGAGAGTATTGGTACATTATTCTCAATAAGTAATATGTTATCAACATATAAGACATGGGAAAAATAATTCTAGCTCCCACTTAACTTCATGTATAATCATGATTCTTCAATCATGTGAATGAAACCATTTTCAATTATCACATGAACGAAAAGTATAATCCTTTGATGCTTGCTTAAGACCATTCTAGGATCACTTAAGAAAGCTTTGCATAATATGTTAAGATTCTTAGATCTTTATCCAAGATTTTGTGTTCCATACACATTCCTTTTCTAAATTCCCATTTTAGAAAAGCGAATTTTTAATATCATTTGCCATTCTTCATCAAAATGAAATGTGGCGATTCCTAACATAATTTATCTTGATCAACATCTTGATATCAATATATGCATTTAGGTACTCTAAAGCTCTATTTACTTTAAAGAGACCCTCGCCTTAAAGTAAATCTACTCTTGAGTAACAATCTTTGGATTGTAATGCTATGGCTCGTTTGTAACAAGGTCGATTTGGGACAAGGTCCTAATACCATTACTTTCAAAAAGCAACTTTTTAACAACAAGACATATGTGCTAAACTCCCACTAAGCAATACTCCCACTCTATCTTTAGAGATTATAGTTCCATTACTTTCACAAAGTAACACATTAACTATAAGAGATGTTTGTGACGATCTAATCTACTCCCACTCTATCTCTTAGAAATACATCTATCTTCTTAAGAGATAGCTTTGTGAGTTACAAACATATATGATGAACTAATTGGAAGTTTGTCTAGACTAACGTGTTAGCACATAAAAGACTAGCTCTATCATGGCAGTTTGATTCATGTAATATGCGAGCCTGATCCATGTCATTTGTTAAATAGACTCTCTATTTTAGGTATTTCCAGGTTGACCATCCGTTTAAAATTACGTGTTTGTTTTGGATTTCAAATTCCCAAAATTGAGTTCAATAACTCAAACCGACTCATATTAGTTTGATCTTATGGGTAGTGACACTAGGTCATAATCCATATTCTAATCAATCAAATTCATTACTTAGATCTTTGCCACTACGATCGGATCGTAATGCTTTAGTACTTTGTTCAATTGGTTCTCTACGTCATTTAGAAATTCCTTAAATTTCTCAAATGCTTCACTTTATATTTGATTAAGTAAATATACCCATATCTACTTAAATCATTGGTAAAAGTGACGAAGTAGTCATAAATTTTCCTTGCGGTGATGCTCATTGGAACACATACATCGGCATGTATTAGTCCACACAAATCACTTGCTCCTGTCCCTTTACCACTAAAGAGAGTACAAATCATTTAGCGAAGGAGACAAGATTCGCATATTCCATATGATTTAAAATCAAATGGTCCAATAAATCTAGTCGACACTAGCCCTTTAATGCGTTTCTCATTTATGTGACCTAATCGAAAAAGCCAAATGTACAAATCATTTGGATTACTAGTTATGAGTCTTTTGGATTGTATGTTATAGATATCTTTAGTTGAGTTGTAAGTGTCTAAAACATGAATACCATTGATAGAAGTGGCTTGGCTCATAGCCAAGTCATATTCAACAAAATACAACAATTGTTTTTTGATGGCGAACGAAAGGAAAAATCCTTCTATGTTTAACATAGAAATGGTAATTATGTTTTTGGACAAAGTGGGTACATAATAACAACTATGTAGATTACAACTCAAAGCTATTAGCTAAAATAAGCACATAAGTCCCTCTCGAAGTGGCGGCTACACTAGCTGCATTTCCTAGTCGGAGATCTATATCACTCTTGTTTAGCTTTTTCACATTTCCAAGCCCCTGTATACGATTACAAAGGTGAAAACCACAACCGGTATCCAATACGCACGTTGAGGTGGATGTATAATTTGTATCAATAACAACGATATTGGAAGAAATAGTACCAAGTGGAGTGACAAGTCCAGCTTTGATATCTCCCAAATACTTTGGGCAATTTCGTTTCCAATTGCCCATGATATTACAATAATGACATTCTTCGTAAGATTGGGCACCCTTCTTGGTTTTGGTTGTGGTAGTCTCACTATCCATTTCCAATTCATTATCAGGTTTGGGTTTCTTACCCATCTTTGCCTTTCCTTTAATAATACCATTACTCCTTTCAGTTGCAAGAACATTCTTGCTAGAACTCCCACCGAATTTAATATTTCTCCTTGCTTCTACAAACAAGGATGCCTTGGAATTAGTGAGATTTTCTTCACAAGGTTTTCTTACCAAAGAGGTAGGCATAAATATTGGAGTGGGAGGTGTGGAAGTGGTAAAGTAGCAAAGATTTCCATCCTGACTAATGCCAAAGCGTAATTCTCTAATCGTATCATTGTCTACTCGGAGCATTTTTAATCGAATGATTGGAGCCATGAATTAATGGTGATGGGTGTAGGATTATTAGATGAATCCATTGCAAATAAATAACTACAAAAACGGAAATGAAGGAAATAATAAACATTTATCGTTTTAATAATACTTGTAAACATTTTAAACAAGTTTTAAGCATTTATATAGTGACCTTCACCCGACTATTATAAATGATCCCGAGATCCAAGTTCATATAAATTCGAGCACGGTGAGCCGATTCATCCCTTATCAATATAACTCGGTGGATTAACTCTTTAATCGATTCTACTTCTAGAACTCTCGGTCGATAAAATTACTTTAATATTTATCTTTAGCCTGGAACACATGCGACTACAGTCACGAATAATTCCGTTGAGCTCAATCCAAATTTCGATGTAATAACATTTTATTACCCACTTACCCAACGTAACAAGTTTAGCACCCCGGTGAGCCGAGCCTAATTCCTTATGAAATTGGGACTCATGGTTTCTACTATTTGGTAAGGCTAATTCTCAATTATTATTTAGTGAGAGGTCTTGTCAATTTATTATCTATCACATTTTAAGTGAACTAAAGCGGTGAACTACGATAATTATAATTGACACGGTCGATGACTCGATATGATATGCATGTGTTGTTATGGCGATTTGGCAATGCATGCGACATATTAAAATAAATGCAAAGCAATAATATATCCCTAGTATGTCCTTCCTAAAATAGAAAATCAAATAATCTATTACATATTCGGAAACCAACTCCTTTGGTCCCTTGAATCTTCAAGTGGCACGCCTCCCAAGAACACCGTCTTCGTCGGAACACCTTTCTGAATGGCACCGTCTTGAAGAAATTCCATAATTACAAATAATAATAAAAATACAAAGCTATTCCTATTATACATTTGTAATATGAAAAACTAGTAAAAATAAAAGTGATACGAGATCACATTAAATTACAACCGAATCAATATTCACTTTCATTACGGGTAATATTGATTAAAACTAAGACCATACTAAGATAAAATTACATAATTCAAAATTATATAAATAAAATACATTCAACAATTAAAATATGCAGCATTATAATATGTGTCTATCATGCCAAATTATGTGCCAAATCGCCCTATTTAATTTATATCGTTTATATAACCCAGTTTTATGGAAATGCGTGATAATAACTTCTTAATATCATAAATCAATTCTTAAATCAAATTTAAGCTCAAGTTAATTATCCTAACACTCTTAGGACTCAAAAATTAGTCATCACTCAATTTTTGACAATAATTCAACTTGATATAATTTTATGCTCATTTTTTACCTTAAAATCATAACATTTAGGAAATAAATCAAAATTAAATTACAATAATTTCAAAGTTTGATTTTTAAATTTTTGAACATTCTGGAATAATTCCATGACACTCATAATATCAAAAATAATGGTTAAAATTTTAGAATTAATTTCGAGAAAATATAGTTGCAATTTATCGGTTTTATCTCATAAAACATCTAAAGTATACAAAAATTAACCCAATCAATTTTAAAACTTTAAATCTGATAATTGGGATATTAATGCAATCTAAAATAATTTTCTCATGCCATGTAATTCGATTTAGCTATTTATGCTAAAATAGTCACTATTTATGCCATTTTTACACTAAAAATTCATAAATCATGCTAAATGAAGTCATTTTATTTAAAAATTTACATACAGTGTTTAAATCATGCATGTGACAACATATTAAATTTTCATGGCCTGGTTCGAAGTTTAACTATATTTAACCATTTTACCTCTTTTAATCCATTTTTATCTCATAAAAATCATAAATCATGCAATATTAATAAAATTAACACGAGATTTTACACACAATTTTTAAAATATGCATGTCATATAAAATTTTCAAGAAACTAAGTTTAACCAATTTTAGTCATTTAACCTCCATTTATGCCATTTTTATCACATAAAAATCATAAATCATGAAATATTAATCACATTAATATGAAATTTTATATAAAATACATAAAATATTTATGTGAGGTCATACTAAAAAATCACGGCCATTAGTGAAGTTTAACTTATTTTAGTGAATAAAAGTTCATTTTACTCATAAAAATGTAATTATTTCACTAAAAATCATAAAAATGAGCAATAAATTAGCATAAATCATAAAAATGACCTAAAAACATTCTAGGACCAGAATATATAACATGCATTATGATTTCGTAACTTACTCTTATAAATAACAAATTTCTAGTTTTAATAAGTTACATTTAACTCGGAAAAACCAAACCGATTATGCATGAAACATCCTATGCTTTGATACCAATTGTAAGGTTTATATACCTATTATTAGACTCTTCTAATAGTGAACTAATTAACTTCTTCATTTGTGCACTTTAGATCTAGTGCATGCATAACAAAATAAGGAATAAAATGAGAAAACAATGATTCTTACATTGTTATTTTCGGATTTATGGGCACAAGTAAGGTCTTCTACCTTCACTTGTTCTTGAGCTATGATGAGTATTAGGATGATTCTCCAAAATTCCAATATAGAGATTCTCCTCTTGATTGCACCCAAGATTAGCCCTTATCTCTACTAAATAATATTTGCTAGATATTTGTTTAGTAGTCTACCTTAAAATTGATTACTAATACTCATATATTACATTAATAATATTAGTAATATCTTTGAACAATTTAGATTATCATTTCTCTAGTTTTAGAGAAAGATGAACAATGTAAGAGAGAAGTATGCATGTGTATATTGATAAGAATGAAAACAAGAGCAAAAGATGCTCTCTTATGGGGTGAGGACGGGTGGAGTAAGGCCAAAATGACATCTTACTTTTCCTTTTTACACTTCTCCATAATGTAGGTATGTAAGCTATGTAGTGTAGGCATGAATATAATACTCTATCACATAAAATAATTCACCCAAAATCAACTACAAGCCCCTCCATTTCGGTCCACTTCATAAAATGGACTACCATTTTATTTTGTCAATTTGTCATTTGTCACACAATATGTCACATGTAGTATGTTACATGTTATTAATTAATTTAATGCATATTTATCAAATAAATATCATTATATAAATTTATTAAATCACATACAACAAATTGACTAGTAATACTTGATCACATAAATAAAATGGGTCATATAATTATAATTCACAACATATTGTAATTATAATTAACCATTCATTCTTATCTCTATTGTTTCATAAACAATAATCAATTTTAGTAATAAAGTATTTCAATTACTAAAATAAATCTTATTTAATCCCATTACAATAAGATATTAAGTATTCTCTGTCACAATTGAATTGTTCAATTTTAAGGAATTGATTAACTTGTATCGTCATACAATTAATCAATTTTACAGGTAAGGGCATCCTCCTCTAGGTGTGACCTTAAGGGATCAACTGACCACCACCGTCCTACGACAGTAACGTCAAAGTCTAGCAAGCCAATCATTACTGATTAATGTTGATCAGTTGACTATTTAATTTATCATCCTTTTCGTATTCTTAATATGAGATTTGATTATGATATTTAAATCATGTGATCGCACTATTGTTGAGGACACACACTCCAACAAGGGGACTCTTTCTAGGTGATACTCTTGATAATCCTTGCATAGGAAGAAAAAGAGGGGTGCTTCCCTTGGTGAGCCACTTGATTCTTCGCTCGAAGCCTTCAAAGATAATCTAATGGTGGTGTCGAAAGATTAGTGCTTCATCGATCTTGGTAGTACTCGGAAGAGGTACATATGCTTTGTTGTTGTTAAAGTTTGGATTGAAAAACTTGGCAAGTCTTGTTACTAGTACACCATTGACAATGTGAATTATACCACCATCATCTCCATTCCGGAATTGTGCCCACCTCTCAAGAAGTACCAAGGGGGCGTTGAAATGATAGACACTCCTCCCTTGTATCTTCAAATAAGACTCCATAAAGATTAGATCAAGTTCGTTTACAACCGCGAGAACGCGGCGAGCTATGAAAGTGCTTGCAATGAACCAGTAGGTGAGCCGGATGATGGGATTTTGGATATAAGAGGCCGAGCATTCTTTGATTTTTGAGAAATCGTGACCCGTCAAGGCTCGCCAAAGCGGGGCTATGCTATATTTCTGAGGTTTTGAGGAACGAGTAGGAGATACATCAAGTCCCAATACACCCGCAAATTCCACAAGGGTCATCATTATTGTTTTGTTCTCAAGTAGGAATTTCACACAAATCGTCTTGTTTAAGGTTGATATTTTCAGAAAACTCAAGAATTCGAGGACTAATGGTCGATATGTAAGCTCCTGCATGTTGAACATAGTCGAAAGACTAAATAATTCGAAGAGTGCCTTGATTTGATGGTATATGTTGGAGTATGTGTCCTCAACAATAGTGCGATCACATGATTTAAAATCATTATTAGATCTCATAATAAGAATACGAAAGGGATGATAAATTATATAGTCAACTGATCAACATTAATCGGTAACGATTGGCTTGCTAGAGTTTGACATTACTGTCGTTTGACGGTGGTGATCAGTTGATCCCTTAAGGTCACACCTATAGGATGATGCCCTTATCAGTAAAGTTAATTAGTTGTATATTGATACAAGTTAATTAATTCCTTAAAATTGAACAATTATATTTGTGAGACAGAATATTTATATCTTATTGTAATTGAATTAAATAAGATTTAGTTTAGTAATCAATAGATTTTATTACTAAAATTGATTATTGTTTGTGAAACAATTGAGATAAGAATGAATGATTGATTATAATTATAATATGTTGTGAATTATAATTATATGACCCATTTCATTTATGTGATGAAGAATCACTAGTCAATTTGTTGTATGTAATTTAGTTAATTTATAAAATGATATTTATTTTGATAAATATGCATTAAATTAATTAATAACATGTAACATACTACATGTGACATATTGTGTGACAAATGACAAATTGACAAAATAAAATGGTAGTCCATTTTATGTATATGGACCGAAATGATGAGGGTTTAGAGGATGGTGGAGGATTTATTTTAATAAGCTAAAATAACATCATAATGACTCTACTTACCTAGCCTTACATGCCTAAGGTTTAGATAAGAACAAAAGGAAAAAGGGAAGGACCATATATTGGTCTCCCTGATGTGGGTGATGTCGTCGGGTCACATCCAATCAAACACATTTATAATACTCAACAAACAACTAGTTAGCGGTAAGTCGAGGTCGATCCATGGGACGGTGTGCTTTGGGTTCTAAGTCTATCTATCTCAATTTATGCTAGTGTCACAATTGATTTGGGTTTGTAGTTGTGTTCTAGACTAATAAAAGCAATAAAGTAAAACAAGCAATAAAAGGAAGGATGTAAACAAATGATTAAAAGTGCTAGGATATCATGGGGTCATAGGGGATTCATGGTGTTGATCATACAAACATGTTTACAAAGTTGCAAGCAATTAATATTGTGAAGGAACCGAGTTGGTTTATGTCTTACGGTTCTTAGGAAGAGTTGGGTCCCGGAGCCGAATCGATTAGATTGTACAACACCTACAAGTCGACTTACTTTCCTCCTAATCAACTTCTATGCATGGTCTAACAAGACTCGAGTTGGTTTATATCTTACAAGTCAAGTTGAGTAGATAAGAGATGGTTAAAAATGCAAGGATTCATAGGCTTAGCATTTCATCAAATATAACATGTGCATAGGTTGACATCGCAACAAGCAAGCAATTTAATCATGAAAACATATTAGATTAAGCATAACTAATCCCATGTTGGTTTCCCCTAATTACCAACTAATCCTAGCCAAGAGACTACTCACTCTTTATCATGGGAAACATGTCATTAATGGTGTCAATCATTGGAACAAGTATAAACATGATAAAAGCTTAAGGAAATAAACAATAAAGAGTAAAGAGTAAAGGAATTATACCAACTTAAGATGATCTAAATAATAAAGCAAAGAATAAAGAAAGAAACTTGATTGATTGATGAAGGGTTGTCAATCCTTCAATAATAACCCAATAATCTTTAATTACCCAAAAGTGATGAACTTGAACAATAATTAAGGAAAGATTATTGTGAATTTTGTGGAAAGATTAAAGAGTAATCTATTCCTAATCTAATCTAAGAGGAATTTCTAACGTGGAGGCTCTCTACTCTAAAAACTTCATGCTTTGATTATTTACAAGTGGGGTATATATAGTAGAGCTTCATTAGGTTAACTAAGGCTAAATTAGTAATTAACATTTGTGAGTTCTAAGCAGGGAATTGCTAGTCTTTTCGGAGAGATGAGCATCTCAGCTGAAGACGCCACGATCCGCTTGTCCAGGAGGGGAATCCGCTCGGATTGTTGCAGAGGTGGACGAGCGTCTTTGGGCAAATCCGCTCGGATTGTAGCAAGGGAATCCGAGCGTCTTCAAGGCTTGGATGCTCGGATTCAGGCTCTTGGACGAGCGTCTTGTCTCCTTGGCCGCTCGGATTCTGCTTCAGAATCCTTCTCTTCACTTTCTTCTTATTCTTGTGAAATTAGTCTTTAGTTCTTGCCTCCTCTTCATACTAGTCCATCTAATATCATCAATAAGCTTGCAAGTATGCACGAAAGACGGGAATTTCCGCCTAATTATCTTCTTTCCTACAAAACATACGAAATGCACTAGGAAAGCGAAATAGAAAGCATTTGACGGATAAAATGGCTATGAGACACTATAATAATGTGCAAAATAGGCTCAATTAGAGAACTAAATGTGCGCAAATATGAGTCACATCAAATATCCCCAAACCGAACCTTTACTCGTCCCGAGTAAAGAGGTGACAAAACTAGGCCTTTATTTAAACTATCCTACTAAAATAGCCGACATGAGACAATTAGCGGGTCTCACTCCGCCCCTTCAACTCACAACAAGACAACCATGAGGTAGGATGCCTTCTTGCAAAGCAAGGTGGGTCTTGCCAAAATGGCGATGCATCCAAGTATTAAAGCACACAAAACCAAGTAATGGATGCATCTACAAAAGAATAGCCACTTTCCTCATCTAAGTGGCGGAAATTATCTAAAGGGGAAGCAATTCAAGGGTACACACTCCTTCATAGATGCAATTTCTTCAAACTATTAAGCCTAGAAGGATACCTTAACTCCAAGTTGTGTCAAGCTAGGGTACCTTTGCCCTCAATTGTTAAATGCTTTTGTCAAAAATAGACTCCCTACGGCGTTAGAAACACTGGAGGATCGCGGAATTCTCCCTCTTGCCTAGACAAGAAGAAGGGTCGTCCCCTCTCTACCATGCACAAAAATGGATACGATGGATAAAGGGATCAATAGAATTTGAGTTTCATTTGGGAGTTTGCTTTTTTTTTTGTTTTTTCCCCCCAATTTCTTGTGGCATATAGCATTTGAGAACACTTTCTTTTGCCATTTCTTTTGATTTTTGGCATTTTCAACACTTGACAATTTCAACTTTTTCTTGCATTTCTTTTGAACATTTTCAAATTCACCCCAATTAGTAACGAGGGTGCCTTATATTTGAAGCATATGAGTTTTATTTTTGTTACTCCTCTTTTCTTTTGATGCAATTGCAAACTTTTTCTTTTCTTTTCTTTTCATTTCTTGAACTCAAATTTGAACAATTTCTTTTTGTGCCCATTCCCTTTGACGACAAAATGTATGGTAGAACATGGATGAATGATAGTTGCATGGTTTCAAGGGTCACCTTGCAATAAACGGTAGCCAAGGAGTTATCACACCACAAGGTACTCTTGACTAGGCCTTAATCCATGGGTCAAAGGATACTAGCATGACACATCCTAGGGTGTTTTACAAGTATTCTAACAAGCAAAGTCTTAATAAGAAAAAGCATCTACTAGGGCCTATATACACTTGTCAAGCTTCCCAAGTAGACGGTTTCACAAAATTTTTCTAACATGCAACTATATGCCATGATGCAACTAACATTTATACATCCTAATGCATATGATTTTATTAACTAATATGCCAAATAATCTAAATGCAAGTCCTAAATTCACATTGTTTATACCGCATCAATCAAAATAAAGCCACATAGTCATTAACATAAAGAGGAAAAAGGAGATTGGAAAGATCATACCATGCGGTCTTCTATATCCTCATGTCTCGGATGTGGCGTAGTCGATCAATGTGAAAAAGGATGGACAAACACAAGATATACAAAAAAAATATATACAAGACTACACTACAAAGGAAATGAACATGTTTTTGAATTTTTCAATTTTTTCAAAATTTTTATGGGTTTTGTTTTTATGAAATGAAAAGACATGTTTTTGTGATTTTTCGAAATTTTTCAATTTTTTTGCATTTTTGGAATATAAATTCCCATCCCCCACTTTATTTTGGACATTGTCCTCAATGTACATGTAGGAGTAGGAATGAAAAAGAAATACATGTTTTTGGATTTTTTAATAAATGCAATGATATGAATGCATGCTATAACTAAATGCAATTCTATATGACATATATAACAAATGAATGCAATCTAAACTATACTATAGGGTGCATGTTTTAAATTATGGTCACTTATGATCAAACCTCCCCAAACCGATTTAAACACTATTTCTAGTGTAGAAATGAATAGGTTTGGTCATTAGTGATTATGCACGAATTCTAGTCTATATGCAACTAACTACATGAATCATGTGAGATATATACAATGCAAACTATACTATATGATCTAACTAATGCAAATGCAATATGAAATATAATACAAATGCAAGTGAAAGCTAAACTAAATGCAATGTATATACAAAAGAGAGAGGGAGAGAAAAGTATCATACAAATGGAGGTGATGAGGTAGGCATCTTTCACTCGTCATCATCATTTTGAGGATAGCCATACCGGTGAGAATTTCCTCCTTGGTCATACCCTCCTCCTTGGCTAGAATGCCCTCCACCTTGGCCACCAAGATTCCAGGCTTGGTCCCCTTGATTAGGGAACAAAAGGTGTGGTTGGGCCCAAGAGGGCCGATGCCAATTAGGGTCAATATACCCTTGCTGTGCCATTTGATAGTACTGGGGATAAAGGGCCATGTAGTTATCGACCCTCCCTTCATGTACCCCGAGGTCAACTCTATTCATAAGGTTCATCAGGTCATTACTGCCCGGGGTATTGGGGATTTCCGGTCGGAATTGTGTATAAGGAGTAGGGTATGGTGGGATAGGCACATAGGAAGGTGGGGGAATAGGCCTTGCCGATATCCCACGAGGTATTTGTTGTTGGTGGGGTGCCTCTTCCCTTTGAGGGGGATTGCCGATGATTTGGATATCGAGAAGGTAGCTCGACCTAGGCGAATACGGGCCCAATCTTGGGTTGGTGCCCGATATATTCCACCCCGAAAGAATAATGGAGGTGCACCCTTTTGTGAACCATTCTACACTCCCGTCTTGAGTGTAGGCACACCACCGGTGGTGGTTGAAGACGACGTCCTCATCAATCAAAGTACTCCCCTCAAGAGGAGCATAAGTCTCACGGGAGTTGAACCCGGGGCAAAGGAAGTTAGCCAAAATAGTAATTAGACCTCCCATCACGAAGGTCTTGAGTTGGGTGCTCCCTTGAGAAAAGTCATAGAACCTTGTAAGCAACTCAAGGGGGGTAGTGAAGTTGTATCGCCTCGTCCCCCGAACATTTAGATAGGACTCAAGAAATGTTAAATCAATGAGAGTGCACCTATCTTGTTCATACCGCCCATTGATGGTGCCGGCTACAAAACGTTCGGTGATCCGAATCACCGGGTGTTGGATAGCGAAGGTATAGCACTGTTTTTGATGGATAAAATCCCTTCGGGAAATAGCCTTCCAAAGTAGGTCCACATCGAAATCGGTGGGTTTATCGGTATAGTCGGTTGGTACAACAAGACCGAAAATGTGAGCAAATTGATTAAGTGTAAGGCTATGGTCTAGGTTGGACAACCTAAACTCCATGCTCACATTGGTTCGAGTGTTCGTGACAATACGAAGGCTACTCAAAAATTCCAGGGTGAGACTAAGGTACATCTCCTCATGGGCATGGAAAAGTTTTCCAATCCCTAAGCCATCAAAGAACATCTCGGTGTGGTATCTTATCCCAAGGGTTTCTAACACCCTAGTATCGATAAATTGAGTGGGTTCAAAGTTCTTACCTAGCAACTCGACAAACTTCTTGCGGTGGGCATCGAAGGTGAAGAGTACCTCCGGGAAGTACTCCAGTTGCTATATCCCTCCTCTCATGATGGGGCGGAAGTTCCTTGGCGGCATCATCTCTTGTGGGGATGAAGAGGATGAACCCTTGCGTTTCCTAGTGGCGGATTCAACAAGTTTCTTAGCCTTGCCCTTGAGATTCATTATCTTGAATTGGGAGATTGGGGTTTTGTTGGCTTTTATTGTGAGGGGAGTGTTTTTGGGGATGAAGATGAGTGATTTAGGGTTAGATAAGGTGAGGAAATGAGGGAGAAAGGGGGTGTTTTTATAGAAAAAGGGGGAAGACGAGCGGACACGGGTGGGGCCTGGGCGGATAATTCGAGAAAAACACCAGAATCCGAGCGTCTTCCTTGCGGGACGAGCGTCTTCCTTGCGGGACGAGCGTCTTGCCTCTGTATAATCCGAGCGTCTTACAAAGAATCCGCTCGGATTTCGTGACAAGAACTTTGCATTTTTTTAGGTAGGCGGAAGACGAGCGTTTTCTGTCTTAGACGAGCGTCTGAATTTGGACGAGCGGCTTCTCAACAATCCGCTCGGATTTTGATACAGTTCCAAAACTTTTCTTCAGTGCCTTTCAGGACGAGCGTCCAAAATGCAATCCGAGCGTCTTCCCTATGGACGAGTGTCTTTTGCCAAATCCGCTCGGATTCCGATACAGCGCTGAACAGTACCCTGATGAAGGTTTTGGACGAGCGTCCAGCCCTCGGGACGAGCGTCTTTTCGCTGTTTCTCTTCCTTTTCTTTCTTTTCTTTGCAAATTCATACCCTTACACCAATTTGTTGTTCCTCCTTATCTTTTTCTGAAATTTTGCTCAATAAAAATGTAAGAAAACTCTCTCTCACTACTCTCATGCAAGAAATTAAATAAAAATGCAAAAATGTACAATAATATACAAAGTAGATTTTCATGAAATATCTTACAAATGGTGGTTTGAGATAGAACTCCACCAAACTAGTTCAAATTGTAGAAATTCTTGTCCATAGAGCCCAAGGCTCTTAGTAGAAGATCGAAAGCTTGTGAACAAGCTCCAAATAAGCACAAGTATGGGTTGCTCCATTTGAACAAGAAATTTGGCCAAGGAAGCTTGTCATAAGTTCTTTCTTTCACCTTATCCTTGGCACTAGAGCTTTCCCAATGCTTCAAATAAATAAGCCCATGTTTCTTGTCAACACTAGGTACGAAGTATGGTTCATTTTCATCCGTAGACTTCCACTCACCAACTTCTTCTTCAATTTTGGTGACGGTAATAGCATTTTGATTTTTCAATCCCTCCAAGGTGGAAGGAGAATTGTCATGGCTTTGATGATCGAGTTCCTTAGAAGTTGGCATCGTGGGTGCCAAATTTCCACTAGTAGCTTCATGTGCAAGTTTTTTTTTGAGCTTTTCTACCAAGTAACTTTTGTATGATGCTTTGACCTTTTGAAGAAGGTCCACCATATCCTCTTCAACAATCATAGGTTACATGGTAGGTGTCAAGTAGTCTTCATAGGGGATAGGGAAAGGACATTCATCTTCATGATAGGATATCTCAAATGTCTCAAGGATAGGTTCCTCAAGGAGAGCAACCTCACCAATCTCCGCTCCCTTATCCCATGAGTTCTTGTAAAGCACGAATTGGTCATCATAGTGTTGGGGCTGGTGTCCTCTACAGTTAGTGCAAGGACATATAAATCTCTAAAAGGATCAAAGGGCATACTTTTGTATTATTATCAGTTGATCCATGTTTATCAATAACGGTTGGCTTGCTAGATAAGTTTGACGTTATTGTCATACAGATGGCGGTGATCAACTGGTCCCTAAAAGTCACACCTATAGGATACGTTTGAGAGATGTGACGGTATGAAAATACAGTCATGTTGATGCCTAATTTGACTAAGCAGTTAGTCGGAGTTATTGACTAAATAATTAGTCAAACGCAATGTTGAGATAATTATTTAATACAGATTAAATAATACGGGCTAAGGCGAATTAAGCGGTTAATTCGTAAATTAAATATAAACGGTTATATTTAATTAATGTATATTGAATTCATTATACAATATTGTCTTTGTCGGACATGTATTAATATGTCGACTAATCCTTGTTACTAGTCGATATTTTAATTACCGATAACCGATGACAATTTATAATAAAACCGCGTCATATACATTTTAGCAATTTCGTGTCGGACCATGAGTTAAAAAATAAAGAGGAAGTGAAAGCCCACTTCCCCATGCAAACCCACGGTTTGGCCGAAACACACAAAAGGAGAGCTCCTCTCCTTTTGTGACCCAATTGTCTGATTTGAAACAAAAATTAGGGTTTTGAGAGTATTTTCCTCTGAAAATCCTAGATCTCACATCAAGAAAACTCACAATAGCTCTCTCAATATTGAAAGTCAATTAGAGAGCATTTCTAGCACAAGGGGCATAGTCTCAGACGGTCTTGGGTGCAACGATTAGGAGGAAATCTCTGTTGATTTCTGATCTTAGGCCGAATTCTCAAGGACCCGAGGTTGATTCTTTATTCCTTATCGTTTCTCTTGTATTTATGTTTTATGACGATAATCACATGTTAAAGATACGTTATAGTCCTTAAATTTAAGGGAATTTTACGGATATTTCCCTTCAAGTTGTATCAGAGCGAGGCCACGTATATTTTTCATTGTGATTTTCATAAAAACGTTTTGAAACGATTTTTATTGTCTCGAAAACCGTGCGGCCTCATGTGTTTCACGGCTGTTTCGTGTTTGTTTTCGATCTGTTTTATGCATATTGTTATTTTATAAGGAAATTATAGCAATATGTTAAGGTTTTGTCAAATTGTTGTTTTGATTTTATACGTATTAGATCAAAATCACCATTGGTTTTGTTTTGACAAATGTTTTCACGAGGGTTTTCTAATTTTCAGAACTGTTTTGGTCTCGATCGAGTGGATTTCTAATCGATCGAGAGCTTTTTCGACTTGTTTTTGCTCGATCGAGTACATGTTATACTCGATCGACTGTTTTTTAAACCCCATCTGTTCGATCGAGAAGTCCTCGTGCTCGATCGAACAGGTTTGCTAATATAAGTCCTCGATCGACCCCTAGTTTAGTCGATCGAGCACTTCTGTTTGGCAATCCTCTCGATCGAATGGCGACCTCGATCGATCGAGCCCTTTTTTTTTCCTCGATCGAGGACATTTCATCTTTGGCAGCGTTGAAATTTTATTCCTTTTGTTTTAAATTTTCTTTTGGCCATAATTTGTACTTTATACGGATATAGTACACTCGCTTGATAGTGAAACGGTTCACTCACGTACCAGATAGTTATTTTAAAGCGAATTTAAAATAACGGAATGTAATGGATTAAAATTAAGTTGATAGAAGCGGTTTTGTCACATAATTTTAATCGTTAAAATGGTGGTTTGGATAAATTTAACATAATTACGGAATTATGTCATGAATAAATTTTAGTTTTAGTTGATGCATTTTATTAATCGTTATTTTGAATGCCTTGAATGCTTTTAATTACGTATTTATTTTTACAAACGGTTGTATCTTAGTGTGGCCTTAGTAGAACGTGTTACCGTAATGATGGAACATGGTCTTGGTTGTATTTTGAGATCTCGCATCTCCGTTTTGGTTTTTCCTTGTAATTGCAGTTTTTTTTTTATTTAGAATGTAAATAGGTTTATATTTTGTAATATTTAAATTGTAATTTTGAGAAGACCAAAGATGGAGAATCGGATGCTCACTCCCGCTGCATGGATCAAGATGGAACATCAAGACAAGCTTTTCGGGTCCAACTGTGGATTCCAAAGTTGTATTATGTTCATTTTTACTAGGATAGGCCACACTAGGACGTTTATTTACGTTTTGCATTCTTTTATTTTTATTGTAACGATAATTTGCATCATATTCCGCCTAAAACCAAACCACCTAATAATTGCATGAAAACTGACTCACATAGAGGTCACGCGTTAGTTTTCTTTGATATACAGATATCACATGTTTTTATTAAGCCATCACCTAAATTAATTCATTCACGCAATGCTAGTTTTTCGTTCACTTAATATGAATTAAAACTAAGTCGATGGGATCTTCCTCGTATAAACAAAAATTGAGAGTAGTCTTTATAGGTCAAACTCCAATGAATCCCTTCTTCGTCGGTAGGCATAATATGACCCCTTCTACGTCGGGTAAGTTGGAACTGATTGACTTATTTTATCTCAACACTATGGTCACTCGTACGATCCTGTGATTATGGTGGACTATAGATAGGATTTACGGAAATCTATCGACCAAGAGTTCTTACGGAAGAACTAGCTAAACAGTTGGCTTATCAATTTACGGAAATTGAGTCTTGGGATCACTTGTATTATTCTTGAGGGAGATCGATTATGCAAGTGCAATGAGTCTACACGATTAAAATGAATTTTAAATAGACTTAAATCACCTCGATGAGTTGTTTATTTCGTTTTGTTTTTCCTTTCTTTTTCAGTGTAGATCACGATAATTTAAACTGCTAATAACATAATGGCTGGCCGTGCTGACGACCCAATGCCAAGTGTCACATTGGACCGAGGGTCCTGGCTTCGGATCTTCACGAATCAGATGAATCGGTCAACTCGACTGAAGAATGATGGATCAAACTTCGCGGACTGGGAGGCGTCATTACGGAATGCTGCCGCAGCTGACGGGAAGCTCAAATTTCTGACAGAGCCCATCCTCTCAAACCCAGGTCCCACGGCTGGAGCTAACGAGATCGCCAAGTATAACGATTTCGTCATGGAAGCGGGTGCGATTAAAAACGTAGTCATTTTTGCAATGGAATCCAATTTGCAGAAACGCTTCATAGCCCAAGGTGCAAACAAGATTTTCACCACGCTCACCAAGGAATTCTCGAAAGCACCGAGAATCGTGACCTATGAGCATACCACTCGCTTCTTTGATGCGAGACTCCAGAAGGGCCAACCGGTTAGCCCACACATTCTCAGCATGATTGAGAATGTCGGGAGACTGGAGGCGCTTGATTGTAAAATCAGCGAGAACATCGTGATTGACCGCATGCTTCATTCACTCCACAATGGTTTTGCGCTCTTTAGAGCGAATTACTATATGAATGATTTGAAGAAAAGTCCTCATGAACTACACTCCCTTCTCGTACAGACCGAGAAGGACATGAAGTTCAGTGGGAGCTTGAAACAGGATGTTCTCGTTGTGTCAAACAAGGGCAAGGGTAAGGGCAAAGCTCAGGCAGACCTAGCGGTTAAACCAATGTTTAAGAAGTCGGGATCAGGTAAGAGTGGGCCTGGTGAGGCAAGCAACTCATCAGGCGCGACAAAGAGCAAGACCGAAAACATGGAATGCCATCACTGCGACAAAACTGGGCATTGGAGGCGTACATGTCCTGTTTACCATGAGGACATAAAAGCAGGTCGCGTTAAACCTGTTGGTATGTCTTCTTCCTCTTCTACATTTATTCATATGATTGAGATTAACCACGCAAGTTACGGAACTTGGGTACTAGATACTGGTTGTGGTTCTCATCTGTGTAATCATGTGCAGGGGCTCCGAAACATCGAACCCCTCGTAAAGGGTGAGGTGGACCTGCGTGTCGGGAATGGAGCACGAGTGGCTGCCGTCTCGAGGGGAACATACGTGATCCAGCTTCGTAGCGGATTTGAGTTATTTTTATATAACTGCTATTATGTACCCAGTCTTTCTAAAAACATTATTTCAGTTTCTGCACTTGACAAACTTGGTTTTTCATTTGCAATAGAGAATAATACTTGCATTTTCTCATTACACGATATGATTTATGGCAAGGCAGTCTCCATGAACGGAATTTATGTTTTAGATCAGACCACCGAAATATTACACGTAATGAATAAAAAGTTAAAGGTTGGTGACAAAGATCAAACGTATCTATGGCACTGCCGTATGGGACACATTAATGAGAAACGCGTAAAACAGCTCATAAAGAATGGAGCTATCTCGGCCTTTGATTTTCAACCATTTGGCACGTGTGATTCATGTCTCATTGGCAAGATGACTCGGATTTCCTTCAAAGGTGTTGGAATGCGCGCTGCTGACCTATTAGGACTCATACATACGGATGTGTGTAGACCTATGTCAATCACCGCACGAGAAGGCTATAGGTATTTCATCACTTTCACGGACGATTTAAGTAGATATGGCTATGTCTACTTAATGAAGCACAAAAGTGAATCCTTTGAGAAATTCAAAGAATACCGAATCGGGTGCGAAACCACCGGGTAGAAAGATTAAAACACTACGTTCAGATCGTGGTGGCGAGTATCTTTCTCATGAGTTTGATCAACACCTCAAAGACTGTGGGATTGCCTTACAGTTAACTCCATCTGGAACACCTCAAATGAATGGTGTGTCCGAACGGAGAAATCGAACACTACTTGATATGGTTCGATCCATGATGAGTCACACCGTGTTGCCTGACTCATTGTGGGGTTATGCTCTTCTGTCAGCTGCTCTAATACTTAACCGAAGTCCATCTAAAGCTGTTGACAAGACTCCATATGAACTATGGAAGGGAACGGTCCCTAACTTGTCCTTTATACGGGTTTGGGGCTGCGAGGCTTATGTCAAGTGGAGACACGAGGATATGCTCGGCCCGCGATCGGTCAAGACATACTTTATAGGTTATCCTAAAGGAACACTTGGTCATTACTTTTATTCGCCAACCGAACAACGTGTATTTGTTGCGGCTAGTGCGACATTCTTAGAGAAGGATTTTCTCGAGAATGCAAAGAGTGATAGAACCTTCGAGCTGTCGGAGATTCCAGAACCAAATACCGAGCAACCATTGGAGGAATCAGTTCCTTCAATCCCGGCTGTGGTTAATATTCCTGAGGAACCTAGGAGGTCGGGAAGAGTCTCTATTCCTCCGGACAGATACATTGGTATGGTCGAGGAACATGACATAGATGACATTGTACTCTTAACGAGTAGTGAACCCGCAACCTATAAAGGTGCCATGACCAGTTCTGACTCAAAGCTATGGCTTGAGGCCATGCAATCCGAGATGGACTCCATGTATGAGAACAACGTATGGGATCTTGTTGACTTACCTGCTAAGGTTCGTCCCCTTCAATGCAAATGGCTTTACAAGATAAAGCATTCTGTGGAAGGGCAACAAGATATCTATAAAGCACGACTAGTTGCTAAAGGTTTCACCCAAGTGCCAGGTTTGCACTACGATGAAATTTTTGCACCCGTAGTCATGCTGCGTTCCATTCGGATTATCTTAGCGATTGCCGCTTTATATGACTATGAAATTTGGCAGATGGATGTGAAAACCACCTTCTTAAACGGTTATTTGGAGGAAGAGTTGTACATGGTACAACCCGAAGGTTTCATCGATCCTGAACATCCTAAGAAAGTGTGCAAGCTTAAGCGTTCCATTTATGGACTTAAGCAAACATCTCGGAGTTGGAATCATCGCTTCGACCAAGTAATAAAAGAAAATGGATTTACTCGATCGGTCGAGGAACCATGTCTATATATCAAGTCGAGTGGGAGCAAGATTGTCTTCCTAATATTGTATGTCGATGACATACTCCTGATTGGGAATGACATACCTCTCTTAACTTCGGTAAAAGTATGGTTGAAGAACCATTTTCAGATGAAAGATCTGGGTGAGGCACAAAGAATTTTGGGCATCCGTATCTATCGAGATAGATCACGTCGGATGTTATCTCTCAGTCAGGAGTCTTATATAGACAAGATACTAGAGAGATTCAGCATGACTAACTCCAAAAAGGGGTTTCTTCCTATGGCTCCAGGGGTGCATTTGAGCAAGTCTCAGGCACCAGAGACACCGGAAGAGAAAGAGCGCATGACACGGATTCCTTATGCCTCGGCTATAGGATCAATCATGTATGCCATGATATGCACACGTCCGGGCGTGGCATATGCATTGAGTATGACAAGTCGATTCCAACAGCATCCAGGTGAATCACATTGGATGGTGTCAAGAACATTCTTAAGTACCTACGGAGGACTAAAGATTGGGCATTGACTTATGGAGGCGATCAAAAGCTATGCGCAACCGATTCGCAGATGCTAGCTTCCAAACGGATCGAGATGACTCGAAATCTCGATCCGGATTCGTTTTTACTCTTAATGGCGCTGTAGTCACCGGAAGAGTTCCAAACAAAGTGTTACAAAGAGATTCTACGACGAGTCCGAGTACTATGCCGCGTCGAAGGCGCAAAGGAAGCGATATGGATGCGTCAATTCTTACAAGGACTATTCGTAGTGCCTAGTTCGAATGACCCGATCACCATCTATTGCGACAATAGAGGTGCCATCTTCCAAGCTAAGGAGCCTAAGTCTAGCAACAAGTCTAGACATGTACAACGGAAAGCTCATCTAATCCGAGATTACGTGGAGCAAAATAAAGTAGTGATAGAAAAGATTGCTACAGATGATAACATAGCAGATCCTCTTACTAAACCATTACGACAAGATAAGCATGAAGGGCATGTTAATTCCATGGGAATTAAACGTGTTCCTGAGTTGTAGTACTCTTTTATGGATTAGATTCTTTCTCTTTTGTACTCTATACGACATCATCGTTTTGATATTTATATATTTTGTTTTTCATGTGGAATTGTACGACAATTTTTGAACACCACAAAGTGAATCAACAAACATTATATTTTGGTCCTTAATTGCCCACATGAGCTGATAACTCGGCAATTATTTTGTGACGTTGGTTGATGGTGGGTTCAACGAGCCATAAGTCAAACGGTTGACGACCAATCACCAGAGGCGAGTTATACGGATATCTCGTAGGACACAATTGTGACATCGACGTGGAGTCCTAAATGTTTTATAACATTCGGTGCCAGGTCGTGGATAGGACCTCCATGGTGATCCTAAGAGTCGATTCTTTTGACTATCGACTGTCTCTTGAGATTAAGGCAGATTTTGGGTGACTTTGCTTTCTTTCTCACGGTCATCCGTAACGGGGCCAAGTAGATTTTTGGTCATTTCATGCTTTGTGCTTAGATCGGCAGGAGTCGAGTTGAAGGAAATATTCAGCCTTTATCAGGTACTTGATATTTCTCAGGGCCACTCGAGGAGCTGTAACTGAAATGCATGGCCATGCTCGAATACGGATTCGTTTTATCAGCTAAGTTACTCTCTAGTTGGGGAAACCATTCTTGATACAGATCGATTTTAAAATACGACCTTTGCGGATCCGGATCTGCAAATTGTTTTACATTGAGTGGGAGAAATTTTAAATGGATATGAGAATCGGTTATCGCACATACACTTGTACGGACGAGTGGGAGTTTGTTGGAGGTGGTGTCCTCCAGTTAGTGCGGATAACGTCATTGCACATACACTTGTACGGACAAGTGGGAGCTTGTTGGGGCTGGTGTCCTCTATAGTTAGTGCAAGGACATATAAATCTCTAAAAGGATCAAAGGGCATACTTTTGTATTATTATCAGTTGATCCACGTTTATCAATAACGGTTGGTTTGCTAGATAAGTTTGACGTTATTGTCATACAGATGGCGGTGATCAACTGGTCCCTAAAAGTCACACCTATAGGATACGTTTGATAGATGTGACGGTATGAAAATACAGTCATGTTGATGCCTAATTTGACTAAGCAGTTAGTCGGAGTTATTGACTAAATAATTAGTCAAACGCAATGTTGAGATAATTATTTAATACAGATTAAATAATACGGGCTAAGGCGAATTAAGCGGTTAATTAGTAAATTAAATATAAACGGTTATATTTAATTAATGTATATTGAATTCATTATACAATATTGTCTTTGTCGGACATGTATTAATATGTCGACTAATCCTTGTTACTAGTCGATATTTTAATTACCGATAACCGATGACGATTTATAATAAAACCGCGTCATATACATTTTAGCAATTTCGTGTCGGACCATGAGTTAAAAAATAAAGAGGAAGTGAAAGCCCACTTCCCCATGCAAACCCACGGTTTGGCCGAAACACACAAAAGGAGAGCTCCTCTCCTTTTGTGACCCAATTGTCTGATTTGAAACAAAAATTAGGGTTTTGAGAGTATTTTCCTCTGAAAATCCTAGATCTCACATCAAGAAAACTCACAATAGCTCTCTCAATATTGCAAGTCAATTAGAGAGCATTTCTAGCACAAGGGGCATAGTCTCAGACGGTCTTGGGTGCAACGATTAGGAGGAAATCTCTGTTTATTTCTGATCTTAGGCCGAATTATCAAGGACCCGAGGTTGATTCTTTATTCCTTATCGTTTCTCTTGTATTTATGTTTTATGACGATAATCACATGTTAAAGATACGTTATAGTCCTTAAATTTAAGGGAATTTTACGGATATTTCCCTTCACATAGCTATCTTCATATGAATCATAAATGGGGGCTTCATTCAACTCTTTCTCCAACATCTCAACATTCACTTCAAAGGACACACCCTCATACTCACAAAGGCTAAGAGTACTTGGCTTACTCAACCTCATGTCTTCTTCATCAAATACTACACTTTCATACTCACAAGAGCTCAATGAGGTTGGCTCTTCCCATTCTTCATTTTCTACGTCAAAAGTTACTACTTCAAATTCATATTCATGATAAATGTCCAAGGAACGGTGTGGAGTGATTGCTTGGGATTCTTTCATTTGGGAAATTTGATTCTCCAATTCCTCACATTGGGCAACAATGCCTTGAAGAACATTGTCCCTCTTTTAGCTTTCCTCTAGCATTTGTTTGAAGAAGTTTTGTTGATCTCCCATCATTTGGAGAATCGCATTTTGAATGGGTTCATCTTCTAGTTGTGGGTAGGTGTGAAAGTGGTTGTATTGTGGTAATTGAAATCCATTATAGAGTGGGTATTGAGTGGGTGGTTGTTGTGGATATTGGATGTGGTGATTTTGGTGGGAAAAATTGGGGTAGTGGTTAGGATTTTCATTGTACAAATAGTAAGGTAGGTTTGTGTTGACTTGATTCTCAAACTCCCCATACCCATAGTCATACTCAAAGAATCCACCACATACTCTATATGTCGAGTCTTGAGCCATCATAGCTAAGACAAGAAAACAACTACAAGCATGGAAACTACACAAAAACGGTAAGAACAATCCTTGAGGAACAAGTTCCTCAAGGTGAAAGCAAAATCAAAATAGACAAACAAGTAATAACTTAATCACATAGCACCATCCCCGGCAACGACGCCATTTTGATGTGGGTGATGTCGTCGCGTCACATCCAATCAAACACATTTATAATACTCAACAAACAACTAGTTAGCGGTAAGTCGAGGTCGATCCATAGGACGGTGTGCTTTGGGTTCTAAGTCTATCTATCTCAATTTATGCTAGTGTCACAATTGATTTGGGTTTGTAGTTGTGTTCTAGACTAATAAAAGAAATAAAGTAAAACAAGCAATAAAAGGAAGGATGTAAACAAATGATTAAAAGTGCTAGGATATCATGGGGTCATAGGGGATTCATGGTGTTGATCATACAAACATGTTTACAAAGTTGCAAGCAATTAATATTGTGAAGGAACCGAGTTGGTTTATGTCTTACGGTTCTTAGGAAGAGTTGGGTCCCGGAGCCGAATCGATTAGATTGTACAACACCTACAAGTCGACTTACTTTCCTCCTAATCAACTTCTATGCATGGTCTAACAAGAGTCGAGTTGGTTTATATCTTACAAGTCAAGTTGAGTAGATAAGAGATGGTTAAAAATGCAAGGATTCATAGGCTTAGCATTTCATCAAACATAACATGTGCATAGGTTGACATCGCAAAAAGCAAGCAATTTAATCATGAAAACATATTAGATTAAGTATGACTAATCCCATGTTGGTTTCCCCTAATTACCCACTAATCCTAGCCAAGAGACTACTCACTATTTATCATGGGAAACATGTCATTAATGGTGTCAATCATTGGAACAAGTATAAACATGATAAAAGCTTAAGGAAATAAACAATAAAGAGTAAAGAGTAAAGGAATTATACCAACTTAAGATGATGTAAATAATAAAGCAAAGAATAAAGGAAGAAACTTGATTGATTGATGAAGGGTTGTCAATCCTCCAATTATAACCCAATAATCTTCAATTACCCAAAAGTGATGAACTTGAACAATAATTAAGGAAAGATTAATGTGAATTTTGTGGAAAGATTAAAGAGTAATCTATTCTAATCCATTCCTAATCTAATCTAAGAGGAATTTCTAATGTGGAGGCTCTCTACTCTAAAAACTTCATGCTTTGATTATTTACAAGTGGGGTATATATAGTAGAGCTTCATTAGGTTAACTAAGGCTAAATTAGTAATTAACATTTGTGAGTTCTAAGCAGGGAATTGCTAGTCTTTTCGGAGAGATGAGCATCTCAGCTGAAGACGCCACGATCCGCTCGTCCAGGAGGGGAATCCGCTCGGATTGTTGCAGAGGTGGACGAGCGTCTTTGGGCAAATCCGCTCGGATTATAGCAAGGGAATCCGAGCGTCTTCAAGGCTTGGACGCTCGGATTCAGGCTCTTGGACGGGCGTCTTGTCTCCTTGGCCGCTCGGATTCTGCTTCAGAATCCTTCTCTTCACTTTCTTCTTATTCTTGTGAAATTAGTCTTTAGTTCTTGCCTCCTCTTCATACTAGTCCATCTAGTATCATCAATAAGCTTCCAAGTATGCACGAAAGACGGGAATTTCCGCCTAATTATCTTCTTTCCTACAAAACATACGAAATGCACTAGGAAAGCGAAATAGAAAGCATTTGACGGATAAAATGGCTATGAGACGCTATAATAATGTGCAAAATAGGCTCAATTAGAGGACTAAATGTGCGCAAATATGAGTCACATCACTCCCATCTCCCCAAAACTGGTACACCCCCTCTACATTAGAGAATTTGGTTCTCTATTCATTCAACTAATGCGCATTCATTCATTCACATGCATACACCTCTCTTACATAGTTTATCTTTCTCTAAAACTTGAGAAATGATAATCTAATTTGTTCAATGATATTACTTATATTATTAATGTAATATATGAGTATTAGTAATCAATTTTAAGGTAGACTACAAAATAAATATCTAGAAGATATTGTTTAGTAGTGATAAGGGCTAATCTTGGGTGCAATTAAAAGGAGAGCTCCTAATATGGAGTCTTGGAGGATCATCTTAATACTCATCATAGCTCAAGAAAAAGTGAAGGTAGGAGACCTTAATTGTGCCCATAAATCCGAAAATAACAATGTAAGAATCATTGTTTTCTCATTTTATTACTTATTTAGTTATGCATGCACTAGATCTAAAGAACACATATTAAAAGGTTAACTAGTTCACTATTAGAAGAGTCTAATAATAGGTATATGAACCTAAAAATTGGTATCAGAGCATAAGATGTTGCATGTATAATCGATTTATAGTTTTTTCGAGTTATTAGTAACGTAATTAAAACTAAAAATTTGTGATTTATTAGAGTAAGTCACGAAATATTGATGTATGTTATGCATTCTTGTCCTAAAATGTTTTTAGGTCATTTTTATGATTTATGGTATTTTATTGCTCATTTTAATGATTTTTAGTGATTTTATTACATTTTTATGACTAAAATAGAAATTAAAATGTTAAAAATAGTTAAACTAAGTTTATGACCTTAAAATTTTTATATGACCTTACATGCATATTTTACTTATTGTATGTAAAATTTCGTATTAATGTCGTATTAATGTAATTAATATTGCATGATTTATGATTTTTATGAGATAAAGATGGATTAAATGGATGTAAAATGGTTAAATATAGTTAAACTTCGAAATAGACCATGAAATTTTAATATGTTGTCACTTGCATGTTTTACTCAATGTGTTTAAAATTTGAAATGAACTTGAATCATTTAGCATGATTTATGAATTTTTAGAGTAAAAATGACATAAATAGTGACTATTTTAGCATAATTAGCTAAAATGAATTGCATGGCATGAGAAAATTATTTTAGGTTGCATTTATATCCCACTTATCAGATATAAAGTTGTAAAATTGATTGGATTAATTTTTATATACTTTAGATGTTTTATTTGATAAAACCGATAAATCGCAACTATATATTTTATGGAAATAAATTCGAAAATTTTAACCATGATTTTTGACATTATGAGTGTCATACATATATTCCAGAATGTTCAAAAATTTAAAATTCAAATTTTGAAATTATTGTAATTTAATTTGGATTTATTTCATAAATGTTATGATTTTAAGGTAAAAAATGAGCATAAAATTATATCAAGTTGAATTATTGTCAAAAATTGAGTGATGACTAATTTTGAGTCCTAAGAATGTTAGGATAATTAACTTGAGCTTAAATTTGATTTAAGTATTGATTAGTAATTTAATAAGTTATTATCACACATTTCCATAAAATCGGGTTATATAAACGATACAAGTTAAATAGGGCGATTTGGCACATAATTTGGCATGATAGATACATATTATAATGCTGCATATTTCAATTGTTGAATGTCTTTTTATTTATAAAATTTTGAATTATGTAATTTTATCTTAGTATGGCCTTAGTTTTAATCGATATTACCCGTAATGAAAGGGAATATTAATTCGGTTGTAATTTAATGTGATCTCGTATCATTTTTATTTTCACTAGTTTATCATTTTTCAAATGTATAATAGGAATAGCCATGTATTTTTTATTATTATTTGTAACTCCGGAGTTTCTTCAAGACGGTGCCATTCGGAAAGGTGTTCCGACATAGACGGTGTTCTTGGGAGGCGTGTCAGTTGAAGATTCAAGGGACCAATGGAGTTGGTTTCTGAATATGTAATAGATTATTTGATTTTCTATTTTAGGAAGGCCATACTAGGAATTTATTATTATTGCTTAGCATTTATTTTAATATGTTGCATGCATTGCCAAATCGCCATAACAACACATGCATTTCATATTGTGTCATCGACCCTGTCAATTATAATTATCGTAGTTTACCGCTTTAGTTCACTTAAAACGTGATAGATAATAAATTGACAAGACCTCTCACTAAATAATAATTGAGAATTAGCCTTACCAAATAGTAGAAACCATGAGTCCCAATTTCATAAAGAAGTAGGCTCGGCTCACCACGGTCCTAAACTTGTTACGTTGGGTAAGTGGGTAATAAAATGTTATTACATCGAAATTTATATTGAGCTCAACGGAAGTATTCGTGACCGTAGTCGCATGCGTTCCGGGCTAAAGATAAATATTAAAGTAATTTTATCGACCGAGAGTTCTAGAAGTAGAATCAATTAAAGAGTTAATCCACCGAGTTATATTGATAAGGGATGAATCGGCTCACCGTGCCCGAATTGATATGAATTTGGATCTCGGGATCATTTATAATAGTTGGGTAGAGGTCACTATATAAATGTTTAAAACTTATTTAAAGTGTTTACAAGTATGATTAAAATGATAAATGTTAATTATTTCCTTCATTTCCATTTTTGTAGTTATTTATCCGCAATGGATTCATCTAATAATCTTACACCGATCACTATTAATTTGTGGCTCCAATCATTCGATGAAAAATGCTCCTTTTATGACAATGATACGATTAGAGAATTACGTTTTGGCATTGGTCAGGATGGAAATCTTTGCTACTTTACCACTTCCACACCTCCCACTCCCATATTAATGCCCACCTCTTTGGTAAGGGAATCTTGTGAAGAAAATCTCACTAATTCTAAGGCATCCTTGTTTGTAGAAGCAAGGAGAAATATCAAATTGAGTGGGACCTCTAGCAAGAATGTCCTTGCAACCGAAAGAGGTAATAGTATTAATAAAGGAAAGGCAAAGAAGGGTAAGAAACCCAAATCCGATAGTGAATTGGAAGTTAATAGTGAGACTACCACGACCAAAACCAAGAAGGGTGCCCAATCCTACCACGAATGTCTTTATTGTAATGTCATGGGCCATTGGAAGTGTAATTGCCAAAAGTATTTGGAAGATATCAATGTTGGACTTGTCACTCTACTTGGTACTACTTCTTCCGAAATCTTTGTTATTGATATAAATTATAATTCCACCTCAACGTGGGTATTAGATACCGGTTGTGGTTCTCACCTTTGTAATCGTTTACCGGGGTTTGGAAATGTGGAAAAGCTAAACAAGGGTGGTATAGATCTCCGACAAGGAAATGGAGCTAGGGTAGCCGCCACTTCAAGAGGGACTTATGTACTTGTTTTAGCTAATAGCCTTGAGTTGTTACCTACATAATTGTTATTATATACTCACTTTGTCTAAAAACATTATTACCATTTCTATGTTAGACATAAAAGGATTTTTTCCTTTTGTCATCAAAAACAATCGTTGTATATGACTTGGCCGTGAGCCAAATCACTTCTATTAATGGTATTCATGTTTTAGACACATCCAACTCAACTAAAGATATCTATAACATACAATCCAAAAGACTCATAACAAGTGATCTAAATGATTTGTACACTTGATTTTTTCGATTAGGTCACGTAAAAGAGAAACGCATTTAAAGGCTAGTGTCGACTAGATTTATTGAACCATTTGATTTTTCAATCGTATGGAATATGCGAATCTTGTCTCCTTCGCAAAAGGATTCGTACTCCCTTTAGTGGTAAAGGGACACATCAAGTGATTTGTTAGGACTAATACATGCCGATGTATGTGGTCAAATGAGAATAACCGCAAGGGGAAATTACACTACTACAGATACAGTCTATAACAACGAGTAAAAACCGTTGTAAAAAGAAAAAAGGGGACGTTGTTAAAGCGGCCGTTGTAAAAGGTATTTACAACGGTTAGGTTATTTACTTAAACCGTTGTCGAAAGTATTCACCACGGTTAAAAGCCGTTGTTGTTGTGTGTAAGCCGTTGTGGAAAGTGTTTCAAAAATTTGGTGGGAATAATATAACAACGGTTGTCATATGAATAACCGTTGTTGTAACTTTCCCTCCAAAATTGTGAAGACTTTTAACAACGGGTATATGCTAAATACTCGTTGTTGAAATTTGTAGTAACAACGGTTCTTCGTTTAAAACCCGTTGTTGTAACTTTCCCTCCAAAATTGTGAAGACTTTTAAAAACGGTTCTTCGTTTAAAACCTGTTGTTGAATATTATGCGCGGGTATTTGTGAAAGGTATTTACAACGGTTCCTATTTTAAAACCTGTTGTTGAATATTATGGCGGGTATTTGTGAAGGGTATTCACAACGGTTTTTTTTAGTAACCGTTTTTATTACGAACTCCTAATGTTTTTAAAAATTAAATCTGTTTCATGCCATTCAAAAACCTCGCATATATCAAAGACCAAAGATCAATCACAAATGGGTTCATCGAACTCAATAGATTCAATTCAACCACAATAGCAAAGATCGTCGTATATATATATATATATATATATATATATATATATATATATATATATATATATATATATATATATATATATATATATATATATATATATATATATATATATATATATATATATATATACTTACAAGGAGTTAAATTTACATGAACTAATCATTCCCTAACTTCAACAAAAAATTTACTAATAAGTGATCTAAGCTCCGAGTATCATGCATTTAGCCTTCAACATTGCTATGTTCTAAGATGTATTTGCCCAACATGTCCCTTACCTCGTCTATATTTAAACTTTTGTACTCTTTGAAGCTCTTGTGACGGGTTGATTACATATCGCGGAAGAAACAAAGACAAGACATTATTGTAACAACATCAAATACTCGCATAGCAACATCATGGTATAGCAAAGAAGCAAGACAAAGACATCACTCTAATTTAAAAAAAGTAATAAACACATTATTAAATTACTAACCTTTTCTGGAATAAGGATATATTTTCGCGTAATAATCTCCAACATGAACCGACAAACGTAGTATCCACATTGTATGCTATCTGGCTGGCGAGGGACCTATTATTATATAAAAACAAACAGACGAGAGAAGGCTCGCATCAGAATCTTGAACACAGATTTTTGCACTTAAGGTATTGTATTTGAGCACGTACCCCTGTTATCGTAATAAAAGTAGGGCCATCATCAGAATCTTTCGTGGGTTGATCCTGCTCGTTAGCTCTTTTTTTCTCAAAGGCCTTTTTTTTAAAAAAAAAAAGAGGCGGAAACTCATTTTTTTAGAGGCAAAAATGAGGTTTTTGCTATAAATAAAAATTGAAAATGTTATTATAAATAAATCAGTATTATAAACTTACTTAATAATCAAGCGCTTAAAAGTCTCGCTTGGTGGATTATGTATAGAGTCCAACCAAAATACTTTCTTCTTTGTCGGCATGATGGCTGCTAGCACCCAATGAGTCCTACATCAAGAGACACATCATCATTATTAACAAGTACATATATTAGTTATGAAAATGCAATTGTAGAGGGAAACGTAATATTAATTTGTTTATTACCCTTTTTCATTATAAGGGGCAAAAACCAGCTTCTTGTTTGTCGCCAATTGCTGAGCAATATAATCTACCCGATCTTCGAACGAAAAAATCGGGATAAACATAGATAAAGTATAGGGGCACAGAACTGTATTGATCGGATGGAATCTTCTTCTCGGGGATCACTCTCAATTTCAATATCCTACATTATTACGGTATTAATTCCGGTATTTAAAACACTATCTAGTAGTCAGAATATTAGAATATGAAATTATTTATTAAGAAACATACTTCATCCAAACAAATAGGTGTTGGACATCAATCTCGTCTAGGCCAGCCTAAATGGCTAGCATATCCCATGACATAAGTGCTTCGCGCTCAACCCCTAGAATATGCTCCTCGAGCGGAATAATTATCAATTGCTCGTTACCTATGCGATCACAAGCCTCCTCATGAAGTTTCCTCATCGTCACCGTTCTTACTTTTTGCATGTAATCCTTCCCAGAATATTTTGTGGAGTTTAAACTCCTAACATCTTTCAGTTCGGGGAAATAATGATTCTTTGATTTTGTGCTACTACCACCAGCCTACACATGTATATAATTAAAATAATAAAAAATCCAAAGGTAACATATCCTAGCTAGCTAGTTGGAGTAATAAAAATAAAAGCGTACTTAACTAAATACCTCATCAACCCGCTCTTTCAATGATGAGGTAGTAGTAGCAGGTATGACTGGGGACTTAGGCTTATCCGTCTTTTTAGTCCCCTACAAAAAATTTCCATGCTTTTTAGAAATACAGACAAAATATAAATAAAGGGAGGTTTTTAAAAAAATGGAGAAGTTAATTAAATACCTCATCAAGTTGTTGTCTGGACGAGGTAGTTGGCATGTCCGGGGACTTAGGCTTATCCGCCTTAGCCGGCTTTTTTGTTTCCTACAAAAAATTTCCATGCTTTTTAGAAATACAGAAACAAAAAAAAATTAAAGGGAGGTTTTCATAAAAATGGAGAAGTTAATTAAATACCTCATCAAGTTGTTGTCTCGACGAGGTAGTTGGCATGTCTGTGGACTTAGGCTTATTCGCCAAAGCCGGCTTTTTTGTTCCCTACAAAAAAAAAATAACATATAAAAACATTCAACAATTAAAAATTTAACATATATATAAAGGTATTTCTTCTAACCCCAACTGCTTTCGGCTGAGGCGGAGACGAACGAGCTAAGAAGATGTGAGATTCAGGCCATTGGATGAAACTTCCAACCGCATCTCCCAGAATGGTAATGTCGTCACGAACTGGGACAGGCAGTTGAAAGTTTTCATGGCCTGGTAAGAGTTCAGTTATCTCCACTTTTCTATGATTCGGCAAACGTTTTTCACCATGAACAACCACTACAGTTTCCGCTGCTGATTTGGTGGGCACTTCTACGAGAGCCCGGCCAACACGCACATAGGGTTTATCGAATTTAGGGTCAGCAAGAATAACTGGCCTCTTGTTTACGGCCTGAAGAATACACATAGATTATTATATCCCAAAATTTAATAGAATTCATATAAATTTAACTAATTAAACACTTCATGCATACCTTACAAAAACAGTGAACCGACTTGAAGGGGATGTATCTTTTTTTTCCATCACCGTCTTCTCAAGTTGCATCTCCTTTTCAGACCCATTATTTACCTAATAAAATTAATCAATGGCACGATGTCAGAAGTTATAGCATTAGAGCTGGCAGGGAACACACCCCCTGATCTTACCGAAAAAAAAAAAGAAAAATAAGGAAGTATTAGGTACCTGATCGGCTTTAGTTGTTACAACTTCAGAAGCATTAGGTACCTGATCTTTCTGAATCTCATTGACCGATACTTCCTTCTCATATATTGCCATGGTAGTAGTGTTCTCGGCCTCTTGACCAATCCGTTGTACCTTATTACCCCCTTTATAAATGACATCCTCCATCATCTTCACTTCTTCTTCGGAAAGCTTGCCTCCAGCATTCAACTTTAGTAGTACGGATGCCATTAATCAAGTGCGTGCCAAGAATGTAATGTTTCAGCAATTTTTATCCCAACAATAACATGTGAATTGAACTTAAATGAAAATAATAGAATAAATGGTACCATGTCAGCCTTCTCAGGCTTAGTCTTCCTTTTCTTCTTTATCGGGGCAGTTGTCCCATAATATTTCGTTACTTCAACCTGTAACGGGACACCCCTCAATCGACCTGGATGTTCGGGTCGGTTGATTGCTCTAGCAAGATCGTCATCACGACCATTGGGAG
The DNA here is from genome assembly GCF_048544455.1 of Silene latifolia. Classification (NCBI taxonomy): domain Eukaryota; kingdom Viridiplantae; phylum Streptophyta; class Magnoliopsida; order Caryophyllales; family Caryophyllaceae; genus Silene; species Silene latifolia. The sequence continues at coordinate 161,171,957 of NC_133526.1, forward strand.
TGAATTTCCCTTCTTCTACCTCCTTCAATACGTTGTCCTATAATATATTAAATAAACTTCAAATTATATTTGTGACTAAAATAATAAAGTTAGTAATGAACTCGTCTTAATAAAATAATGCTTATTATGTTGGCCAACACTTCCTCATCATATTTGTCACGCGACCGGGATCCTTTAGGCGTGTGCCCTTCTTTATAAGTTACATGCCGATCCAAGTTGGTCACTCCCTTTGCCACCTACACATTAACATGGTAACAGTTATACATGTAAATGTGTATCAAGTCCAAGTGTGATTAAAAAAATCAAGTCTCACAGGGGAATGCATGCTACTTACGAGGTTCTCTTCTATCTTTCTGTAACCGCCTCGAGAACCATACCATTTCCCCTTCTTGCATGGAATGTTAGCACGATTTCTTCTGCTAACGGCCTTCAAATAATTATATAAAAGCGTAAGTAGATGAGATAATAAAAAGATTATATAAAGAACTCATTAATTAAAAAAATGATAGGTAAATCGTTAAAAGGCGAGGATATTTAACCTGAAACTTCTCACTAGTTCTCATCTCTTTGAAAAGATCCCATTGTTCCTGACTGATGGTGGGACACTTATTGTCTCCTGGTGGGTTCTTACGCATCTCCCTCGTTGCCTTGTCCACATACAACCAATCCCTAGCAACGTCACACTTCCACTGCCTTAGGGCATCCCCTGCCTTATGCATTAAATACTTATCATGGTATTCATCGGCAATATCAAAGGCTTCCTTTACACGAGCCAAGTATAACTTCCTCACTTTTACCGATGATTAAAGTAAATATGGGTATGTTTACTTGATCAAATATTAAGTGAAGCTTTTGAGAAATTTAAAGAATTTTTAAAATGAAGTAGAGAACCAATTGTACAAAAGGAATTAAAGCATTACGATCCAATCGTGGTGGCAAAGATCTAAGTAATGAATTTGATTTATTATATATGGATTATGACCTTGTGTCACTACCCATAAGATCAAACCAATATGAGTCAGGTTGAGTTGTTGAACTCACTTTTGAGGATTCTTATTCTAATCTGGAGGGTCAACCTGGAGATACCTAAAATAGAGTCTATTTAACAGATGGCATGGATAAGACTCGCATATTAACTGCCATAAAAGAGCTGGTCTTTTATGTGCTAACACGTCAGTCTAGACAAACTTTTACTACTTCACCATACATGTTTGTAACTCACAAAGCTATCTCTTAAGAAGATAGATGTATTTCTAAGAGATAGAGTGGGAGTAGATCGTCACAAACATGTCTTATAGTTAATGTGTTACTTTTTGAAAGTAATGGAACTATAATCTATTGAGATAGAGTGGGAGTAAAGTAGACATGTCTTATTGTTAATATGTTACTTTTTGAAAGTAATGGAATTATGACCTATTGAATGATCTATTGTGAGCAGTCCCAAATCAACTTTGTTGCATAATAGCCATAGCATTACAATCTCAAGAGTAGATTTACTTTATGGCAAGGGTCTCTTTAAAGTAAATAGAGCTTTAGAGTATCTAAATGCAAAGATTGACATGAAGATTTTAATTAAGATAAATCATGTAAAGAATTGCCACATTTCATTTTGATGAAGAATGGCAAATGATATTAAAAATTCACTTTTCTAAAATGGGAATTTAGAGAAGGATGTGTATGGATGATGTGACTCATATTTGAGCACATTTAGTCCCCGAATTAGCCTCGTTCCTATGTTTTACAGTGCATAATTGGGTCATATACTATCTTTAGTTTCCCATTTTGCATATTCTTTGAGGTTTTGTTTCATTCGTAGGAGAGGAGTGCAAACCTTGCATTTACATGGCGAAATGGAGCTAAATTGATCGCATCCAATGACCAAGCATCAAAGGGAAGACGATACTAGAAGGCCTATGTAGATAATAAGGTAGATTGGGCAATGATGAAAGAATCCTTGCATCCTCAACAAGATCCCCGCGGATTGTTGAGGAATGAAGAGAAGAGAAGTTGTCTTACCCAGGATCCGAGCACGTTGCCAGCAATCCGGGCGTCTCCCTGCACCACAATCCGAGCGTCTCGAGCTTAAGACGCTCGTCTTGAAGCCCTAGGATCCGAGCGTCTCCTCTAATGATCCGCTCAGATCTCCTGATAGAACCCACCGTGCCAGCTTCCAAACCGCTTGGGACGAGCATATCCATACGGGACTAGCAAAACGGAGATGCTCATCTCCTTGGAGAGGAGCATTTACTCAACTTTTCTTAAGGGTCTTAATAGTCATTTAAGCCCTTAGTAACCCTAATTTATGTACCTAATCTTTAGTATAAATACCCCATTGTAATACTTAGATTAGCATGCTCTCTTAATCAAGTTTTAATCAATTACTAATCTCATCTTAATCTTATAATCAACTCTTAATTTAGTCTTAATACAAATCTCAATACTTAATCTTTTCTTAATTTCTCTATTATTCATCATTTATTTTGGGTAATTAGAAGATCATTTGGGTTTATTGGGAGATTGACAACCTTCCATCAATCATCAAGTACTTCTATTATTCTTTGCATTATTATTTTGGAATCTCCATAGGTATAATTCTCTTAATTCTTGCTTTAATTATTGTTAATCATTTTTATTCATTCATCATGTTTTGCCTTGTTAGTGTGATTGGCAACCTTGTTAGCATGTTAAACTTGATCATGAGTGAGTAGTTTCCTTAGCTAGGGTTAATGGGTAATTAGGGGAAACCAACATGGGGAATGATTCATGCTTAATCTAATATGTTCACATAATTTATTTGCTTGCTTGTTGTGATTTCAATTTATGCACATGTTACGTTTCGTGAAATGCGAGCCTATAAATCCTTGCATTTTTTACCCATCACCTATCTTTTCAATGAGACTTGTAAGATATAAACCAACTCGAGCCTCATTAGACCATGCTTATACGATGGGTGATGTCGTCGGGTCTCCCAATCAAACATATTTATAATTCTCAACAAACAACTAGTTAGTGGTTAAGTCGAGGTCGATCCATGGGATGGTGTGCTTTGGGTTCTAAGTCTATCTATCTCAATTTATGCTAGTGTCACAATTGATGGGGTTTGTAGTTGTGTTCTAAACTAATGAAAGTAATAAAGTAAAGCAAACGATAAACAAAGAGATGTAAACAATTGGCTAAAAGTACTAGGATATCATGGGGTCATAGGGGATTCATGGTGTTGATCATACAAACATGTTTATAAAGTTGCAAGCAATTAATGTTGTAAAGGAACCGAGTTGGTTTATGTCTTACGGTTCATTGGAAGAGTTGGGTCCCGGAGCCGAATCGATTAGATTGTACAACACCTACAAGTCGACTTACTTTCCTCCTAATCACTTCTATGCATGGCTAACAAGACTCGAGTTGGTTTATACCTTACAAGTCTTGTTAAGTAGATAAGAGATGGTTGTAAATGGAAGGATTCATAGGCTTAGCATTTCATCAAACATAACATGTGCATAGGTTGACATCACAACAAGCAAGGAAATAAATTATGAAAACATATTAGATTAAGCATGATTATTCCCCATGTTGGTTTTCCCTAATTACCCACTAATCCTAGTTAAGAGACTACTCACTTATTATCATGGTAAACATGTCATTAATGGTGTCAATCATCATAACAAGTGTAAACATGATAAGAGAATGAGGAAATAAACAATAAAGAGTAAAGGGTAAAAGAATTATACCAACTTAAGATGATCCAAAAAATAAAGCAAAGAATAATAGAAGAAACTTGATTGATTGATGAAGAGTTGTCAATTCCCCAATAATAACCTAATAATCTTCAATTACCCAATAATAAACTTGAGTAATAAACTTGAACAATAATTAAGGAAAGATTAATGTGTAATTTTGTGTAAAGATTAAAGAGTAATCTATTCTAATCTATTCCTAATCTAATCTAAGAGGATTTCCTACTATGGGAACATGGTTAAGAGAGCTTGGTCCCTTTGATTATTACAATTGGGGTATTTATAGTAGGGATTAGGTGCACAAATTAGGGTTACTAAGGGCTTAAATGACGATTAAGTCCTTGAGGAATCGCTCCTCTCAATAAAAGATGCGGGTCTCCTTTTAGCTAGTCTTTCAAAAATATGCGCATCTCGAGTGGAACAAGGAAGATGACGTTTTGCACTGTGAAAGAATCCGAGCGGCCAGGTAGTCGGGACGAGCGGATCACAGGGCCTTAGGACGAACGTCGTGAGCACGGGATGCTCGGATTATTAGGGGAAGAGACGAGCGGATTTGGAGGGGGGACGCTCGTCCTGTAGGAGACGAGCGGATTGGGTCTCGGGGCGAGCGGATTGGCGGACAACTTCTTTATTTGAGCTCGGATTATAAAACGGACGTCATTTTCTCATCTGGGCTCCTATTGGAGTGATTCAAAAGCCTAGATAACTTGATTTTTCGACGCCGTTCTATCTAGCATACTTTCAGAGCCAAAGGAGCAACCCTTGGTTTGGTTCTGAGCAATTTCTTCTTGCATTGACTACCTTCTCGTCATCCTTGCTTTTTAACCCTATGATCCTTCTATATACTCTTTATTCCTACATCCTTGGTCATAATTCTTGCCTCCTCTTCATACTAGTCCATCCAATATCATCAAATAGCTTCCAAATATGCGCGGGAGACGGGAATTTCCGCCTAATTACCTTCTTTCCTACAAAACATACGAAATGCACTAGGAATGCAAAATAGAAAGCATTTGACGGATAAAATGGCTATGGAATGTTATAATAGTATGAAAAATAGGCTCAATTAGGGGACTAAACGTGCGCAAATAATATTCACATCAAATATCTCCAAACCGAACCTTTACTCGTCCCGAGTAAAGAGGTGACTAGAACTAGACCTTTATTTAAACTAACCTACTAATATAACCGATATGAGACAATTAGCGGGTCTCACTCCGCCCCTTCAACTCACAAAAAGACAACCATGAGGTAGGATGCCTTCTTGCAAGGCAAGGTGGGTCTTGCCAAAATGGCGACACATCCAAGCATTAAAGCACACAAAATCAAGTAATGGATGCATCTACAAAAGAATAGCCACTTTCCTCATCTAAGTGGCGGAAATTATCTAAATGGGAAGCAATTCAAGGGTACACACTCCTTCATAGATATAGTTTCTTCAAACTACTAAGCCTAGAAGGATACCAATAAATTACCTCCAACTTGTGTCAAGCTAGGGTACCTGTGTCCTCAATCGGTAAATGCTTTTGTCAAGAATAGACTCCTTATGGTGTTAGAAACACTGGAGGATCGCGGAATTCCCCTTCTTGCCTAGACAAGAATAAGGGTCGTCCCCTCTCTACCTTGCACAAAAATGGATACGATGGATAAAGGGATCAATAGTATTTGAGTTTCATTTGGGAGTTTGCTTTTGTTGTTGTTTTTTTCCCCCCAATTTCTTGTGGCATTTGACATTTGAGAACATTTTCTTTTTGCCATTTCTTTTGATTTTTGGCATTTTTCAACACTTGACAATTTTTCAACTTTTTGTATTTTCTTTTGAACATTTTCAAAGTCACCCCATATGTAGTGAGGGTGCCTTATATTTGAAGCATAGGAGTTTCATTTTTGTTACTCCTCTTTTCTTTTGATGCGATTTGTGTAAACCTTTTTCACTTTTCATTTCATTTCTTGAATTCAAATTTTGAAATTTTTTTGTGCCCATTCCCTTTGATGACAAAATGTATGGTAGAACATGGATGAATGATGGTTGCATGGTTTCAAGAGTCACCCTGGAATAAACGGTAGCCAAAGAGTTATCACACAAGGTACTCTTGACTAGGCCTTAATCCATGGGTCAAAGGATACAAGCATGACACATCCTAGGGTGTTTTACAAGTATTCTAACAAGCAATGTCTTTAGAAGAAAAAGCATCTACTAGGGCCTATATACACTTGTCAAGCTTCCCAAGTAGATGGTTTCACAAAATTTTTCTAATATGCAAACTACATGCCATGATGCAACTAACATTTATACATCCTAATGCATATGATTCTACCAACTAGTATGCCAAATAATTTAGATGCAATCCTAAATTCACATTGTTTTTACCGCATCAATCAAAATGAAGCCACATAGTCATTAACATAAAGAGGAAAAAGGAGATTGGAAAGATCATACCATGCGGTCTTCAATATCCTCATGTCTCGGATGTGGTGTAGTCGATCAATGTGAAAAAGGATGAACAAACACAATATATACAAGACTACACTACAAAGGAAATGAACACATTTTTGGATTTTTCAATTTTTCAAATTTTTATGGTTTTTTGATTTTATGAAATAAAAGAACATAGTTTTGTATTTTTCAAAAAATTTCAATTATCATTTTTGGAATATAAATTCCCATCTCCCACTTTATTTTGGACATTGTCCTCAATGTACATGTAGGAGTAGGAATGAAAAGGAAATGCATTTTTGTGCATTTTTTATTTTTTTGAAATAAAGTACAAATGCAATGATATGATATGAATGAATGCATGCTCTAACTAAATGCAATTCTATATGATATATATAACAAATGAATGCAATCTAAAATATATTATATGATCCATGTTTTCTATTGAGCTATGGTCACCTATGATCAAACTTCCCTAAACCGATTTAAACACTATTTCTAGTGTAGAAAAGAATAGGATTGGTCATTAGTGACTATGCATGAATTCTAGTCAATATGCAACTAACTACATAAATCATGTGAGATATATTACAATGCAAGTTATACTATATGAACTAACTAATATAAATGCAATATGAAATATAATATAAATGCAAGCTAAATGTATATGTATATAACTAAATGAAAGTCTAAATGTAAAGTTAAAAGATAGGATATCTTACAAATGGTGGTTTGAGGGAGGACTCCACCAAACTCATTCGAATTCCATTATCCATGGAGCTTAATGCTCTCAAAAGTTGGTCAAAAGTTTGTGAATGGTCCTCAAGTAAGCATGAATAAGTCTGGAACCATTGCAAAATAGAGTAGGGCCAATCCATGAGGGACCTCCCTTTGAACTCCTTCCTCTTCTTCTTTTCTTTGGGATGATGGCCTTCCCGGCTCTTGAAACTAGCAAGCTTGAGATTGTTGTCATAGGGGGTTTTCCGATTGCTCCCATTTCTTCCAAAGTTGATGACGAAAATACTGTTGGGAAATGTGTCCTCGACAATAGTGCGATCACATGATTTAATATCATAATTAAATATCATATTAAGAATACGTGAGGGATGATTCTTTATATAGTCGACTGATCGTCATTAATCGGTAATGATTGGCTAACTAGAGTTTGACATTACTGTCGTGTGACGGTGGTGGTCAGTTGATCCCTTTAGGTCACACCTATAGGATGAGGCCCAAATAGATATTTAATTAATTGTATGTGATATAGATTAATTAATTCCTTAATTATGGGAGTGCAATTTTACGTCTTATTGTCATGTGATTAAATAAGATTTAATTTTGTAATTAAGCGTTAAATTACTAAATTAGTTAACGTATTAAATAAGTTTAGAGGTAGAGGTAATTAGTTATTTAAAGTTACAAGAAGTTGTGATTTTAACTAACTAGTAATTATGGGACCCATTATATGTTGATATAATAGTAGTACACTACTCAAAAAGTGGAGTGTATATTATAATATTAATTGTAATATTTAAGTGTTAAATGATTACATTAATAATTAATTATGTAAGATAGTTAAACATATGACTTATAAGCATTTGTGGGACAAATGACAAAAGGAAAAAATGGACCAAAATGGGTCCATATTTTCGGCCAAATGAAGAGAACAAAAATGCTCTTTTGTCTTTTGTTTTTGTTGATTAAAGTGTGATTGTGACACATCACACAAGCTTTATTCATACTACATCTTACATATATGTTCCCTACACTCAACCTAAACTAAACAAAAGAGTAAAAACAAAAGCAAAAATATTCCCTACATGGGAGGGAGGCCACCGGTTTTTGGCTCTCTAAATAGAGCATTAGTTGCTCATTTTTGAAGTGGTTCTTTGCTTGTTTTTCTCTCTAGTTTTTCCCTCACATACAATTGCTAAAAACTCTCACAAATACTAATACACTCAATCTATTACTAGAGGTAGTAATACTAGAAATATTAGTACTATTAAGGTTATATTTCTACTACATATCTAGTTAATATTAGTAGGAATTTTTGGGATTAATCTTGGGTGCAACTTATTGGAGTGTCTTCTATACTTGGAGTATTAGGAGGATCATCCATCTCATTAAGCTCAAGAACAAGTGAAGGAAGGTGACCTTACTTGTGCCCTATATTTCGAACCAATCATCAATGTAAGGGACATTATTTTTCTCATAAATCTTTCATTTTGATATGCATGCACTAGATCTAAAGAACATATAATTAACAAGTTAATTAGTTCACTATTAGAGGAGTCTAATAATAGGTATATGAACCTAACAAGTGGTATCAGAGCATAAGGATGTTGCATGCATAATCGGTTATTGTTTTTCCGAGTTAAAAGGTTTACATATAAAACTAAAAATTTGTGATTTATAAGTATAAGCCACGAAATCACCATGCATGTTATATATTCTGGTCCTAAAATGTATTTAGGTCATTTTTATGGTTTATGGAAATTTATTGCTCATTTTGATTATTTTTAGTGATTTTATTACATTTTTATGACTAAAATGGGAATTAAAATGCTAAAAATAGTTAAACTAAGTTTCTGACCTTGGAAATTTTATATGACCTCACACGCATATTTTCCAAGTTGTGTGTAAAAACTCGTATTAATTGGATTAATATTGCATGATTTATGATTTTTATGAGATAAAAATGGATTAAAAGAGGTAAAATGGTTAAAAATAGTTAAACTTTGAATTAATCCATGATTTTTTAATATGATGTCACATGCATAATTTACAGGGAGTATGTAAATTTCGAGATTAAAAGATCTCTTTTAGCATGATTTATGGATTTTTAGGATAAAAATGGCATAAATAGTGACTGTTTTAGCAAAATTAGCTAAAACGTATTGCATGGCTTAAGAAAATTATTTTAAGTTGAATTAATATCCCAATTATCAGATCTAAGGTTATAAAAATTATTGGAGTAATTTTTAGATACTTTATATATTTTATGATATAAAACCGATAAAATGCAACTATATTTTATCAAAATTAATTCGAAAATTTTAACCATGATTTTTGACATTATGAGTGTCATGGAATTATTCTAGAATGTTCAAAAATTTAAAATTCAAATTTTGAAATTTTTATAAATTGATTTGGATTTATTTCATAAATATTATGATTTTAAAGTAAAAAATGAGCATAAAATTAAATCAAGTTGAATTATTGTCAAAAATTGAGTGATGACTAATTTTTGAGTCCTAAAAAGTGTTAGGATAATTAACTTGAGCTTAGATGTGATTTAAGTGTTAATTAGTGATTTTAAAAGGTTATTATCTTGCAGTTCCATAAAACCGGGTTATATGTACGACATAAGTTAAATAGGGCGATTTGGCACATCATTTGGCATGATAGGTACATATTATAATGTTGCATATTTCAATTGTTGAATGTCTTTTATTTATATAATTTTGAATTATGTAATTTTATCTTAGTATGGCCTTAGTTTTAATCGATATTACCCGTAATGAAAGGGAATATTGATTCGGTTGTAATTTAATGTGATCTCGTATCACTTTTATTTTTTTTATTAGTTTTTCCATTTTACAAATGTATAATAGGAATAGTTTTGTATTTTTATTATTATTTGTAATTATGGAGCATCTTCAAAGACGGTGCCATTCGGAAAGGTGATCCGACGAAGACGGTGTCTTGGAAGGCGTGCCACTTGAATATTCAAGGGACCAAAGGAGTTGGTTTCCGAATATATAATAGATTATTTGATTTTCTATTTTTAGGAAGGCCATACTAGGAATTTTATTTATTGCTTTGCAATTCTCTTAATATGTTGCATGCATCGCCAAATCGCCATAACAATACATGCATATCATATGGAGTCATCGACCGTGTCAATTATAATTATCGTAGTTCACCGCTTTAGTTCACTTAAAACGTGATAGATAATAAATTGACAAGACCTCTCACATATAAAAAAAATTGAGAAATAGCCTTACCAAATAGTTGAAACCCATGAAGTACCAATTTCATAAGGGAGTTGAGCCGGCTTTACCGTAATACAAACCTTGTTACGTTGGCGAAGTGGGGTAGTAAAATGTTATTACATCGAAATTTGGATTGAGCTCAACGGAAGTATTCGTGACCGTAGTCGCATGTGTTCCGGGCTTAAGATGAAAATTAGAGTAATTTTTATCAACCGAGAGTTCTAAAAGTAGAATCGATTAAGAGGTTAATCCACCGAGTTATATTAATAAGGGATGAATCGGCTAACCGTGCCCGTATTATTATGAATTTGGATCTCCGAATCATTTATGTTAGTTGGGTGGAGGTCACTACATAGATGCTTAAATACTTGTAGTTAAGTTTACGAGTATTATTAAAACGATAGATGATAATTAATTCCTTCATTTCCTATTTTGTAGTCAAATTTGTTTTATCAACCGCAATGGCAACTCCAATCACGTCCGCATCCACTAGTTCCACCATGCTTACCAATGTGTCATGGCTCCGATCCTTCATGGATCGATGTAAGTTATAAAAGAATGGGTCTAATTTCGCCGATTGGGACACACAACTTCGCTTGGCCGCGCAAGGTGACGACAAGCTTCGTTACCTTACCGAGGCATCTCCCTCCGAACATAATACTAGGTCCACCCCCGCCGCTAGGCAAACCTATGAGGTTTACCAAAAGGAGTCGGCCGCGATTAAAAATGTGTTGATCTTTGCTATGGAGGCCGAACTCCAACGAAGTGCTATAAAGATTAGCACCGCTCATGAGATCTACATGAAGCTTGTGAACATGTTTTCACGAGCTCCTAGGGTCATTCAATATGAGGCGACTTTCGCATTCTTTGATCTTAACATCAAAGAGGGCCAAAAGGTGAGCCCTCATGTGCTCAAGTTTATGGAGCATGTTGAGACCTTGAAAATGCATAAGGTGGAAATTCCCAATGAAATCGTAATTGATCGAATTCTTCATTCCCTCAACAAAATCAAAGCATATGTTCAATTCCGGGTGAATTTTAATATGCAAGATAAGAAAGTTTCCCTTGATGAGTTGCACAAAATGCGTGTGCAAGCCGAAAGGGACATGGGGCTAAGTGTTAGCACCACAAAAGATGTGCTCAATGTCAATCATAAGAGCAAGGGAATCTTCAAGAAAGGCGGGAAAAAGGAAAAGAAGCGAACTCCCAACAGGAACAAAGTTAAGGCTTATGAAGCAAGCTCCTCCAAGCCCAAGTACAGTGCCCCCACCGGGGATAAGTGCCACTATTGTTGTGGTGTTGGGCATGGGAAGAGAAACTATTCCAAGTACCTTGGCGACATCAAAGCTGGAAAGGTTATTCTAGTAGGTATATAACTATCCCTATCTTTTATGTTTCAATCTCAACTTTGGTATGTTGATACAAGTTGTGATGATTACCCTTTTTATTGTAAATAGGGCCTCCTACCAAGGACAAAGGCAAGGAGAAGCAAGCCTAGAGGATTATGTGGGAAGCCAGAGTAGCCGACCGTGGTGATGGATCAATGGAAGCTTGACTTTTATTTGCTTTGTCTTTAATTTTATGATGTATTTGAAGTTTTTAGAACTATTTTGATTTTCTTGTGTGACTTGGAAATTCGCTATGTATCCTTTAAACACGTGTTGTATTTTGGATATTGGTGACTTGGCTTGCAACCCAAGTCACCTGTTTTATTATGATTACTTGTTCTAAAAACATCATCATTAATTACTTGCGTATAGAAAAATTAGAAAGACAACTTAAATTGATCAAATAGACGATTATGATGATGGGATCATTATAAGCTATGAATTTGATTCTCCTTATGTCATTATTACTAAAAGTAACAACTTACTTATGTAAGATCAATTAAAGTTGTAATGCGTTTTTTGAACTCATGAAGTAGGGAATTTTCGATACCATAAGGACACATTATTCTAAACGGATGGTCAACCATGAGATACCTAGAATAGAGAGTCTATTAAACCATATCACATGGATCAGACTGTCATATTACATTATCAAGCTGCCATGTTAGGATGGCCTTTTGAAAGCTAATACATAGTCTAGGTAAACTCCTTAATACTCCGTTAAATATATATGTTTGTGACTCAGTAAGCTATCTCTCAAGAATATAGATGTATTTCCTGAGAGATAGAGTGGGAGTAGATTGAATAGTCACAAACATCTCTTATAGTTGAAATGTTACTTTGTGAAAGTAATAGAATTATAGAGTGGGAGTTGGTATTTAACTATAATCTATGAAGATAGATTGAGAGCATAGTTCAGTGGGAGTTTATCGCACATGTTTTATTGTTTAAAAATATTACTTTGTGAAAGTGATAGTATCATGACCTTGTTACATACGAGCTATCGCATTAAAATCCAAAAATGGTTACTCATGAGTAGATTTACTTTAAAGTGAGGGTCTCTTTAAAGGTAAATAGAGCTTTAGAGTACATAAATGCATAAGATTTACATAAAGATGTTGATCAAGATATATTATGTTATGAATTGCCACATTTCATCTTAATGAAAAATGGCAAATTAAATTCGCTTTTCTAAAATGGGAATTTAGAGAAGAAAGTGTTTGAAACACAAAACCTTAGATGAAGATCTAAGAATCCTAACATATTATGCGTAGCTATCTTAAGTGATCACAAGATGGTCTTAAGCTAGCATTAAAGGATTATACTTTTCGTTCATGTGATAATAGTGGATGGGTTCATTCACATGATTGAAGAATCATGATTATACATGAAGTTAAGTGGGAGCTAGAATTGTTTCTCCATGTCTTATATGTTGATAACATATTACTTATTGAGAATAATGTACTAATTCTCTCTTCTGGCAAGAGTGATTGGGAGACTAGGAAAAGGTGCAATATACTTTAGATTACCGAATCTATGTGAGAGTATATTGGCATAGAGTTGAGAGTCGTATGAGTATAAGATATTTCACATCTGCTGTACAACAACAAGGTCAAATAGGCTATTCATGTTGATGGAAGTAGAATTATTATGATGGAGTCATAATCATTCACTGAACCTATTAAGTTGTTGATCACATGAAATTGAATTCTAATGTTTCCGCCATTAGAATGATCATGTATGCCAACAGACGCACGTGCCATGATGTGATATATGCTGAGATCACAATAAGTCAAGTAAAGGGATAATTCCCATATTATGGCTTGTGAAAGCCTTAAAGAACATCCTTGAGAATCTTGAGAAGAATTAAGGATTCGTTCACATGTTTGGATGACAAACTAAGTTTGGTGTTGAAGTGTTGCACAAACTTTAGTTTCCAAACTTAAAAGGGATTTGTTGAAATCCTAGGATGTCTTATTGACAAAGGAGTAAGAGACTAAGAAAGGTGTTTTAGTATCGCGCATTACAAATTCTACAAAAGGAATCTAAGTAAATTGTGATAATTTCGTCAATGTAGGGATTAAGGGCGAATCCCTCTACAAATGATTCTGTCACAAATTATGCGATAACAGTGGGAGCATCTTTCAAGTTAAAGAGCCCATATCTAGTAAGAAGTCTAGACATATACTTAGATAAATTCAAGTTATTAGAGATAACATCGAATTGAAGGAAATAGCAATTGATAAAGTTGGAATATATGGATATCGAGTATATCTACTTTCCAAATTTTTATTGCTCATAAACTAGTGTTAATAATACACTAAAGATTATAGAATATGAAGTAGTAATAGTGTATTGACTATTCATATGTGGTAATCACATTTATCGTTTGAGTTTCATTAAACTCACCCGCTACCTTGTCGTATCCGAATGGGTTGTAGAGACGAATTGAACCCCATTAAAGTGAACTGGATTGACATGGTATTCGCCCCTAGTTACTTATATGAGGTGACGTCTCGAAGTGACTAGAGTGTGATGCGATTGATGGCAAGTTCAAGTGCCATAGAGTCATATGGGATGACTAGTCGATCACATAGGCAAACTATATGCGACGCTCTGTCGGGCAGTGACCGCTTATAGAGTTCTGGTAATTCAAAAAGCCTGGTCGTGGCAAGAGCTACTATAGTATTCTTATGAGTCAATTCTTTTGACTAGAGACTATTCGCCCAAGTTGGCACAACTTATGATTAGCTTTGATTTATACTCTACGATTTCGTAAACGAGGTCAAACTGGGTATATTTTGGGTTATGATGGACTGTGGCTGAACGAAGGGAATAGGGCGATAGGAATTTTTCACCCCTTGTCAGGGTTATTTGAAATCTCAGGGCCACTCGAGGAGTAGTTAACTGGAAATGCGTGGCCACGCTCGGAAAGTATCTATGATGGATAATTCCGGTCAGACAGTTAATCTCCAGATCGAGAAAACCACTCAAGATATGATCAAGTGTAAGTACGACCTGCTAGACACCTTGCATTGAGTGGGAGATTGTAATAGAACAAGAGAATTGGTGAAGCACACTTGTCTCGGACAAGTGGGAGATTGTTGGGAAATATGTTCTCGACAATAGTGCGATCACATGATTTAATATCATAATTAAATCTCATATTAAGAATACGTGAGGGATGATTCTTTATATAGTCGACTGATCGTCATTAATCGGTAATGATTGGCTAACTAGAGTTTGACATTACTGTCGTGTGACGGTGGTGGTCAGTTTATCCCTTTAGGTCACACCTATAGGATGAGGCCCAAATATATATTTAATTAATTGTATGTGATACAGATTAATTAATTCCTTAATTATAGGAGTGCAATTTTACGTCTTAATTGTAATGTGATTAAATAAGATTTAATTTAGTAATTAAGTGTTAAATTACTAAATTAGTTGAGATATTATATAAGTTTAGTGGTAGAGGTAATTAGTTATTTAAAGTTACAAGAAGTTGTAATTTTAACTAACTAGTAATTATGGGACCCATTATATGTTGATATAATGGTAGTACACTACTAAAAAAGTGGAGTGTATATTATATTATTAATTGTAATATTTAAGTGTTAAATAATTACATTAATAATTAATTATGTAAGATAGTTAAACATATGACTTATAAGCATTTGTGGGACAAATGACAAAAGGCAAAAATGGACCAAAATGGGTCCATATTTTCGGCCAAATGAAGAGAATAAAAGATGCTCTTTTGTCTTTTGTTTGTGTTGATTAAAGTGTGATTGTGACACATCACACAAGCTTTATTCATACTACATATTACACATATTTTCCTACACTCAACCTAAACTAAACAAAAGAGTAAAAACAAAAGCAAAAATATTCCCTATATGGGAGAGAGGCCACCGGTTTTTGGCTCTCTAAATAGAGCATTAGTTGCTCATTTTTCAAGTGGTTCTTTGCTTGTTTTTCTCTCTAGTTTTTCCCTCACTTGCAATTGCTAAAAACTCTCACAAATACTAATACACTCAATCTATTACTAGAGGTAGTAATACTAGAAATATTAGTACTATTAAGGTTACATTTCTACTACATATCTAGTTAATATTAGTAGGAATTTTTGGGATTAATCTTGGGTGCAACTTATTGGAGTGTCTTCTATACTTGGAGTCTTAGGAGGATCATCCATCTCATTAAGCTCAAGAACAAGTTAAGGAAGGTGACCTTACTTGTGCCCTATATTTCGAACCAATCATCAATGTAAGGGACATTGTTTTTCTCATAAATCTTTCATTTTGTTATGCATGCACTAGATCTAAAGAACATATAATTAACAAGTTAATTAGTTCACTATTAGAGGAGTCTAATAATAGGTATATGAACCTAACAAATACTTGGACTAGGTGATCTTCCAAGAATAGAAGGTGAAATTTCATGGCCTTGATGATGGGGTGTCTTTGGAGTTGGGATAGTGGGTGCCAAATTTCCACATGTAAGCTCCTTCTTGGCCTTTTCTTTGAGCTTCTCCACTAGGTAATTCTTGTATGACGATTTAACTTTCGTGAGAAGGTCCATAATATCATCTCCAAGTATCATGGGCTCCATAGTGGGTTCGAAAATACTCTCATGAAGGCATTCCTCCTCTTCATCGAAGCAATCTTCAAACTTCTCAAGGATGGGTTCCTCAAGAAAGCTAATCCCATAACTCCATTCATCATTTGAATCCATCTTTCCCTCATCATATTCTTCCATAGATGCGTCATCATCGCTTTCACCATATGAATCATAAATAGGGGCTTCACTCCTCTTCATTAACTCTTTCTCCAACACCTTAAAGTCCACATCAAAAGTCACACCCTCATACTCACAAAGGCTAAGAGTACTTGGCTTATTCAACTTCATATCTTCTTCATCAAATACCACACTTTCATACTCACAAGAGCTCAAAGAGATTGGCTCTTCCCATTTCACATCTTCTTCATCAAAGGTCATTGCCTCAAATTTACATTCATGTTCAATGCTCAAGGATTGGTGGGGAGTGTTTGTTTGGGTTGCTTTTATTTGGGCAATTTGAATCTCCAATTCTTCACCTTGGGTAACAATGCCTTGAAGAACATTGTCCCTCTTTTGGCTTTCCTCTAGCATTTGTTTGAAGAAGTTTTGTTGATCTCCCATCATTTGGAGAATCACATTTTGAATGGGTTCATCTTCTTGTTGTGGGTAGGTGTGAAAGTGGTTGCATTGTGACAATTGAAATTCATTATGAAGTGGGTATTGGGTGGGTGGTTGTTGTGGATATTGGATGTGGTGATTTTGGTGGGAAAAGTTGGGGTAGTAGTTAGGATTTTCATTGTATGAATAATAAGGTAGGTTTGTGTTGACTTGCTCCTCCAACTCCCCATACCCATAGTCATACTCAAAAGATCCACCACATACTCCATATGTCAAGTCTTGAGCCATCATAGCTAAGACAAGGAAACAACTACAAGCATGGAAACTACACAAAAATGGTAAGAACAATCCTTGAGGAACAAGTTCCTCAAGGTGAAAGCACAATTAAAATAGACAAACAAGTAAGAACTTAATCACATAACACTGTCCCCGGCAACGGCGCCATTTTGATCGGTGATGTCGTCGGGTCTCCCAATCAAACACATTTATAATTCTCAACAAACAACTAGTTAGTGGTTAAGTCGAGGTCGATCCATGGGACGGTGTGCTTTGGGTTCTAAGTCTATCTATCTCAATTTATGCTAGTGTCACAATTGATGTGATTTGTAGTTGTGTTCTAAACTAATGAAAGTAATAAAGTAAAGCAAACGATAAACTAAAAGATGTAAACAATTGGCTAAAAGTACTAGGATATCATGGGGTCATAGGGGATTCATGGTGTTGATCAAACAAACATGTTTACAAAGTTGCAAGCAATTAATGTTGTAAAGGAACCGAGTTTGTTTATGTCTTACGGTTCATAGGAAGAGTTGGGTCCCGGAGTCGAATCGATTAGATTGTACAACACCTACAAGTCGACTTACTTTCCTCCTAATCACTTCTATGCATGGTCTAACAAGACTCGAGTTGGTTTATATCTTAAAAGTCTTGTTGAGTAGATAAGAGATGGTTGTAAATGCAAGGATTCATAGGCTTAGCATTTCATCAAACATAACATGTGCATAGGTTGACATCACGACAAGCAAGCAAATAAATTATGAAAACATATTAGATTAAGCATGATTATTCCCCATGTTGGTTTCCCCTAATTACCCACTAATCCTAGTTAAGAGACTACTCACTTATTATCATGGTAAACATGTCATTAATGGTGTCAATCATCACAACAAGTGTAAACATGATAAGAGAATGAGGAAATAAACAATAAAGAGTAAAGGGTAAAAGAATTATACCAACTTAAGATGATCCAAATAATAAAGCAAAGAATAATAGAAGAAACTTGATTGATTGATGAAGAGTTGTCAATTCTCCAATAATAACCCAATAATCTTCAATTACTCAATAATAAACTTGAGTAATAAACTTGAACAATAATTAAGGAAAGATTAATGTGTAATTTTGTGGAAAGATTAAAGAGTAATCTATTCTAATCTACTCCTAATCTAATCTAAGAGGATTTCCTACTATGGGAACTTGGTTAAGAGAGCTTGGTCCCTTTGATTATTACAATTGGGGTATTTATAGTAGGGATTAAGTGCACAAATTAGGGTTACTAAGGGCTTAAATGACGATTAAGTCCTTGAGGAATCGCTCCTCTCAAGAAAAGATGAGGGTCTCCTTTTAGCTAGTCTTTCAAAAATATGCGCATCTCGAGTGGAACAAGGAAGAGGACGTTTTGCACTGTGAAGGAATCCGAGCGGCCAGGTAGTCTGGACGAGCGGATCACAAGGCCTTAGGACGAGCGTCATGAGCACGGGACGCTCGGATTATTAGGGGAGGAGACGAGCGGATTTGGAGGGGGGACGCTCGTCCTGTAGCAGACGAGCGGATTAGGTCTCGGGACGAGCGGATTGGCGGACAACTTCTTTATTTGAGCTCGGATTGTAAAACGGACGTCATTTTCTCATCAAAACTCCTATTGGAGTTATTCAAAAGCCTAGATCACTTGATTTTTTGACGCCGTTCCATCTAGCATACTTTCAGAGCCAAAGGAGCAACCCTTAGTTTGGTTCCGAGCAATTTCTTCTTGCATTGACTTCCTTCTCGTCATCCTTGCTTTTTAACCCTATGATCCTTCTATATACTCTTTATTCCTACATCCTTGGTCATCATTCTTGCCTCCTCTTCATACTAGTCCATCCAATATCATCAAAGAGCTTCCAAATATGCACGGGAGACGGGAGTTTCCGCCTAATTACCTTCTTTCCTACAAAACATACGAAATGCACTAGGAAAGCAAAATAGAAAGCATTTGACGGATAAAATAGCTATAGAATGTTATAATAGTATGCAAAATAGGCTCAATTAGGGGACTAAATATGTGCAAATAATATTCATATCAATATAGTTGGATAGGAAGGACTAAGTCGACTTGTAGGTGTTGTACAATCTAATCGATTCGGCTCCGGGACCCAAACCTTCTTAGGGATTGTAAGAGATACACTAACTCGATCCCATCACAACAATAATTGATTGCTTATAATTCAAGAACATGTTTGTATGATCAACTCCCATGTATTCCCCTATGAACCCATGATACCCTAGTGCTTTTAATCAATTGTTTACATCTTCATTTTATCTACCTTGCTTTGTTTTTATTATTGATTAGTTTTAATTGATCTCTTATCTCAACCCCAAATTGTGAGACCTTAAGACACGATCATTTACAATTGAAAATCCTACATCAATACCCGTCCCTTGGGATCTGACCTTTACTTGCCTCTTTACTAAGAGTAGTTTGTAAAGTTATAAATATAGTTTTGGTTGAGTAACTTTTGACGATGAGTTTTACGACACACCAAAAAATGGCGCCGTTGCCGGGTACGGTGTTAACTTGATTTGATTTTCTTTAATTGTTTTTAGTTGTGTCTTTCTTTACCTTGGGGAAGTCAATCTCCTCAAGGTTGTTCTAATTGTTTTCAAGTTGTTTGATGCATGTCTAGGAGATCACAAGGTAACTTGTTACCCATTGATCTTGAAATCGAAAGAACTTTGACCAACAATAGAAGACTTGCTAGAAATACTTTGAGAGGTATTGGTGAGATTGTGGACATTCAACCAAATAATATTGAGTTCATCAACCCTTTTTCAAGAGAAGGAGAGGATAACCCAATACAAAACCCACCACGAAATCAACCCACGATGCCTAAATTTTCATCACATTCCATACCAACCGAGGAGAACCTACCAAATGGTACTCCTAAACCGCAACATTTAACCGGTAATTTCATTGCCAAATCCGCATTTATACAATTGGTTGAGAGAAGTCAATTTGGAGGGATGCCTAGTGAAGACCCTCATTCTCATATGGAGACTTTTTGTGACTATTGTGATGCGATTTCTCAAACCGGAGTTACTCAAGACCAAATTTGATGGGTCTTATTTCCTTTTTCTTTGATTGGTTCCGTGAAACAATGGTTGAAGAGCCTAGATAAGGCTACTCTTGGTATTGATTCTTGGAAGAAATTGGCACTTACTTTCTACAAAAAATTCTATCCTCCGGAAAAGACTAACATGCTGAGAGCCCAAGTCACCAGGTTCAAACAAAGGGATGAGGAATCTTTGTATGGAGCATGCATGGGAGAGATTCAAGGACACTTGTCGATCTTGTCCACACCATAGACTTAGCGAGTGGTTCCTTGTACAAAAATTTTGGAATGGTCTATATGAAGACTCCCGAAACATTCTCAATTTGGGATCAAATGGTATGTTCACCGAAGTCGATGACAATCAAACAAGGAACAAAATTGAGGAAATGGCGGTCCATAACTCACAATATTGTTGGGTTCATATACCTATTATTAGACTCCTCTAATAGAGAACTAATTAACTTGTTAATTATTTGTTCTTTAGATCTAGTGCATGCATAACAAAATGAAAGATTTATAAGAAAACAATGTCCCTTACATTGTAAATTTCGGTTTTATGGGCACAAGTAAGGTCTCCTACCTTCACTTGTTCTTGAGCTATGATGAGTAATAGGATGATCCTCCAAGACCTCAAGTATAGAAGTCACTCCTCTTGATTGCACCCAAGATTATCCCTTATCCCCACTAAATAATATTTGCTAGATATTAGTTTAGTAGTTTACCTTAAAATTGATTACTAATACTCATATATTACACTAATAATATTAGTAATCTTTATGAACAAATTGAATCAAACTTCTCAAGTTTTGGAGGAAAAACTATGAACAAGAGAGAGGTTTTGCATGTTGTATTTTGAGAGTATGAGAGAAGGAAAAATTGAGAACAACAAAAGCTATTCACCATCTCATGTGAACCGGCCCTTTGCTCTTAAAAGAGCAAATTTTGTCTTCTCAAAAAACCTTTTGCAATAATCTATAATGTTTAGGTAGTAGTGTTTATGTATAAAGCATTGTCATAAGTTGTTGGAGTATCTTTCCAACAACAAAATGACAAAACCCATATGCTCATCCATCTCTCATTTGGACGGTATACATTTACTTATATGGGTCCATTTTTGTCTTATAATATTTGTCCCACAAATGCTTATAAGTCTTTATGTTTAATTATCTCACATAATTAAATATTAATTTGATCATACAACAATTATGACACAAATTAATAAACATATATTCACTCAACTTATTGAGTAATATTTTATCATTATATCAACATATAATGGGTCCCATAATTACTAGTTGGTTAAAATTATAACTTCTTGTAACTTTAAATAGATAATTACCTCTACCTCAAAACTTATATTAATACCTCAACATAATTTAGTGAATTAACATATTAATCCACTAAATGTGATCTTATTTAATCACATTAACATAAGATACATATTTCCTCTTATTAGAAATAAATTGTTCATTTTTAAGGAATTAATCAACTTGTATCAACATACAATTAATTAACTTTATAGATAAGAGCATCATCCTTTAGGTGTGACCTTAAGGGATCAACTGACCACCACCGTCCCACGACAGTAACGTCAAACTCTAGCAAGCCAATCGTTACCGATTAATGTTGATCAGTTGACTATATAATTGAATCATCCCTTATGTATTCTTTATATGAGATTTAATTATGATATTAAATCATGTGATCGCACTATTGTTGAGGACACATTTCCCAACAATCTCCCACTTGTCCTCGACAAGTGTGCGTCACCAATTCTCTTGTCCTATTACAATCTCCCACTCAATGCAAGGTGTCTTGCAGGTCGTACTTACATTTGATCATATCTTGAGTGGTTTTCTCGATCTGGAGATTAACTGTCTGACCGGAATTATCTATCACAGATACCTTCCGAGCGTGGCCACGCATTTCCAGTTAACTACTCCTCGAGTGGCCTTGAGATTTCAAACAACCCTGACAAGGGGTGGACAATTTCTATCGCCCTATTCCCTTCGTTCAGCCACAATTCATCATAACCCAAAATATACCCAGTTTGACCTCATTTACGAAATCGTAGAGTATAAATCAAAGCTAATCAGAAGTTGTGCCAACTTGGGCGAATAGTCTCTAGTCAAAAGAATTGACTCATAAGAATACTATAGGAGCTCTTGCCACGACCAGGCTTTATGAATTACCAGAACTCTATAAGCGGTCACTGCCCGACAGATTGTCCCATACAGTCTGCCTATGTGATCGACTAGTCATCCCATATGACTCTATGGCACTTGAACTTGTCATCAATCGCATCACACTCTAGTCACTTCGAGACGTCACCTCATATAAATAACTAGGGGCGAATACCATGTCAATCCAGTTCACTTTAATGGGGTTCAATTTGTCTCTACAACCCATTCGGATACGACAAGGTAGCGTGTGAGTTTAATAAAACTCAAACGATAAATGTGATTATCACATATGAATAGTCAATACACTATTACTACTTCATATTCTTTAATCTCTAGTGTATTAAAACACTAGTTAAAATGCAATACAAGCTTGGCAAGTGGATATACCCGATATCCATATATTCCAACTTTATTAATTGCTATTTCCTTCCATTCAATGTCATCTCTAATGATATGAATTTCTCTAAGTATATGTCTAGACTTCATACTAGATCTGAGTTCTTTATCTTGAAAGAAGCTCCCACTGTTATCGCATAACATATGATAAAGTCATTTGTAGAGGGATTCACTCTTCATCCCTACGTTGACCATTTTATCACAACTTACTTAGACTCCTTTTGTAGAATTTGCAATGCGCGAAACTAAAACACATTTCTTAGTTTCTTACTCCTTTGTCAATAACATTTGCTTAGGATTTCATCAAATCCTTTTAAGCTTGGAAACTAAAGTTGGTGCAACCCTTCAACACTTTAACTTAGTTTATCATCCAAACATGTGTACAAGTCATCAATTGTACTTTAAGGCTTTCACAAGCCCATCTTATGAATTAACTTATTATTGACTTATCATGCACCTAACATATGGTACATCACAGCACGTGCGTCTGTTGGCATACATAATCGTTCTAATGGCAGAAACATTAGTAATCGATTTCATGTAATCAACAATTTAATGGGTTCAGTGAACGACTATGATTGCATCATAGTAATTCCACTTTCATCATCATGAATAAGCCATTCAACTTTGTTGATGTTAAACAGATACGAAAGAACTTATCTTCATAAGACTCTCAACTCTATGCCAATTTTCTCTCACATAGATTCAAAATCTAGAATACTTTGCATCCCTTTCCAAGTCTTCCAATTACTCTTACCAGAAGAGATCATTGGTATATTATTCTCAATAAGTAATATGTTATCAACATATATGACATGGAGAACCAATTCTAGCTCCCACTTAACTTCATGTATATCATGATTCTTCAATCATGTGAATGAAACAATTCACTATAATCACATGAAAGAAAAGTATAATCCTTTAGTGCTAGCTTAAGATCATCTTGTGATCACTTAAGATAGCTACGCATAATATGTTAGGATTCTGAGATTTTCATCTAAGGTTTCGTGTTTCGAACACTTCCTTCTTTCAAACACTTCCTTTTCTAAATTCCCATTTTAGAAAAGCGAATTTTTATTTGCCATACTTCATGTAAAATGAAAAGTAGCAATTCCTAACACAATTTATCTTGATCAACATCTTCATGTAAATCTTATGCATTAATGTACTGTAGAGAACTATATACTTTTGAGGAGACCCTCGCCTTAAAGTAAATCCACTCTTGAGTAACAATTTTCGGATTGTAATGCTTCGGCTCGTATGTAACAAGGTCATGATACTATTACTTTCACAAAGTGATATTTTTTAAACAATAAGACATGTGCGATAGACTCCCACTGAACTATGGTCTCATACTATCTTCATAGATAATAGTTCAATACCAACTCCCACTCTATTAATTCAATTACTTTCACAAAGTAACATTTCAACTATAAGAGGTGTTTGTGACGATACAATTTCTCCCACTCTATCTCTCAGAAATACAACTATCTTCTTGAGAGATAGTTTTGTGAGTCACAAACATATATATTTAACGGAGTATAGGGAGTTTACCTAGACTATGTATTAGCTTTCAAAAGGCCATCCTAACATGGCAGCTAGATAATATACGAGTCTTATCCATGTCATCTGTTTAATAGACTCTCTATTCTATGTATCTCATGGTTGACCATCCAATTAGAATTACTTGTCCGTTTTGGATTGCAAATTCCCAAAATTGAGTTCATCAACTCAAACCGACTCATATTAGTTTGATCTTATGGGTAGTGACGCTAGGTCATAATCCATCTTTAATAAATCAAATTTATTACTTAGATCTTTGCCACTACGATTGGGTCGTAATGCTTAGAACTTTATTCAATTGGTTCTCTACGTCATTTTAGAAATTTCTCAAATCTCTCAAATGCTTCACCTTTTATTTGATCAAGTAAATATACCCTTATCTACTTGAATCATTGGTAAAAGTGACGAAGTAGTCATAAATTCCCCTTGCGGTGATGCTCATAAGAACACATACATCGGCATGTATTAGTCTCAACAAATCACTTGCTTGTGTCCCTTTACCACTAAAGGAAGTACAAATTATATTGCCAAGGAGACAAGATTCGCATATTCCATATGATTGAAAATCAAATGGTCTAATAATTCTAGTCGACACTAGCATTTTGATGCGTTTCTCATTTACGTAACCTAATTGAAAAATCAAATGTACAAATCATTTGGATTACTTGTTATGAGTCTTTTGGTGCGTATTATGTAGATATCTTTACATGAGTTGGAACTGTCTAAAACTTGTGTATCATAAAGATAAGTGACATGGCTCACATCCACGTCTATTTTCAATAAAATACAATAATTGTCTTTGAGGATAAAATATAGATCATTTCATGTCTCACATGGAAATAATGTTTTAGACTAAGTGAGAACATAATAACAATTATGTAAATTATAACTCAAAGCTATTAGCAAAAACAAGTACATAAATTTCTCTTTGAAGTGGCGGCTACCCGAGCTCCATTTCATTGTCGGAGATTCATATCACTCTTGTTTAGCTTTTCCACATTTCCAAGTCCCACTTGGAGTAACAAGCCCAACTTTGATATCTTCTAAATACTTGGGGCAATTTCGCCTCCAATGGCCCATGACATTACAATAATGACATTCCTCATAGGATTTGGCACCCTTCTTGGTCTTGGTCTTGGTAGTCCCACTATCCATTTCCAATTTATAATCAGGTTTGGGTTTCTTGCCCATTTTTGCCTTCCCTTTAATAATACCAAAACTCCTTTCATTTGCAAGGACACTCTTGCTAGAACTCCCACTCAATTTGATATTCCTCATTGTTTCTTCAAACAAGGATTCCTTAGGCTTTGTAAGATTTTCTTCACAAGAATTTCTTTTCAAGGTGGTGGGCAATAATATTGGAGTGGGTGGAGTGGAGGTGGTAAAGAAGCAAAAATTTCCATCCTGACCAATGCCAATGCGTAATTCTCTAATCGTTTCATTGTCATAATCGAAGCATTTGTCATCGTATGATTGGAGCCATGTTTCAACGGTGATTGGTGTAGGAGTATTAGATGAATTCATTGCGTATAATTAACTACAAAAACGGAAATGAAGGAAATAATTATCATCTATCGTTTTAATAATACTCGTAAATTTAACTACAAGCATTGCATTTATATAGTGACCTCCACCCAACTACATAAATGATTCCGAGATCCAAGTTCATATCAACTCGGGCACGGTGAGCCGATTCATCCCTTATTAATATAACTCGGTGGATTAACTCTTTAATCGATTCTACTTTTAGAATTCTCGGTCGATAAAAATTACTCTAATTCTCATCTTTAGCCCGGAACACATGCGACTACGGTCAACAATACTTCCGTTGAGCTCAATCCAAATTTCGATGTAATAACTTTTTACTACCCCACTTCGCCAACGTAACAAGGTTTGTATTACGGTGAAGCCGGATTAACTCCCTTGTGAAATTGGTACTTCATGAGTTTCTACTATTTGGTAAGGCTTTATCTCAATTTTTATATGTGAGAGGTCTTGTCAATTTATTATCTATCACGTTTTAAGTGAACTAAAGCGGTGAACTACGATAATTATAATTGACACGGTCGATGACTCGATATGAAATGCATGTGTTGTTATGGCGATTTGGCAATGCATGCAACATATTAAAAGAAATGCAAAGCAATAAATAAAATTCCTAGTATGGCCTTCCTAAAATATAAATCAAATAATCTATTACATATTCGGAAACCAACTCCTTTGGTCCCTTGAATCTTCAAGTGACACGCCTCCCAAGACACCGTCTTCGTCGGATCACCTTTCCGAATGGCACCGTCTTGAAGATGCTCCAAGATTACAAATAATAATAAAAATACAAAGCTATTCCTATTATACATTTGTAAAATGGAAAAACTAATGAAATAAAAATAAAAGTGATACGAGATCACATTAAATTACAACCGAATCAATATTCCCTTTCATTACGGGTAATATTGATTAAACTAAGGCCATACTAAGATTAAAATTACATAATTCAAAATTATATAAATAAAAGACATTCAACAATTGAAATATGCAGCATTATAATATGTACCTTCATGCCAAATGATGTGCCAAATCGCCCTATTTAACTTATGTCGTACATATAACCCGGTTTCATGGAAATACGTGATAATAACCTTTTAAAATCACTAATTAACACTTAAATCACATCTAAGCTCAAGTTAATTATCCTAACACATTTTAGGACTCAAAAATTAGTCATCACTAAATTTTTGACAATAATTCAACTTGATTTAATTTTATGCTCATTTTTGACCTTAAAATCATTATTTATATGAAATAAATCCAAATTAAATCATAAAAGTTTCAAAATTTGAATTTTAAATTTTTGAACATTCTGGAATAATTCCATGACCCTCATAATGTCAAAAAACATGGTTAAAATTTTCGAATTAATTTTGAGAAAATATAGTTGCATTTTATCGGTTTTATCTCATAAAATACATAAAGTATCCGAAAATTACTCCAATAATTTTTACAACTTTAGATCTGATTAGTGGGATATTAATGCAACTTAAAATAATTTTCTCAAGCCATGAAATACGTTTTAGCTAATTTTTTGCTAAAATAGTCACTATTTATGCCATTTTTACTCAAAAATCCATAAATCATGCTAAATAAGATATTTAAATCTAGAAATTTACATACTCTCTGTAAATCTTGCATGTGACAACATATTAAAATATCATGGCTTAATTCGAAATTTTACTATTTTTAACCATTTTACCTCTTTTAATCCATTTTTATCTCATAAAAATCATAAATCATGCAAAATTAATCAAATTAACTCGTCCTTTTACACTCAACTTGTAAAATATGCATGTTAGGTCATATAAATTTTTCAAGGTCAGAAACGAAATTTAACTATTTTTAGCATTTTAATTCCCATTTTAGTCATAAAAATGTAATAAAATGACCAAAAATCCTTAAAATGAGCAATAAATTTCCATGAATCATAAAAATGACCTAAAAACATTTTAGGACCAGAATATATAACATGCATGGTGATTTCGTGGCTTATACTTATAAATCACAAATTTTTAGTTTTATATGTTAACCTTTTAACTCGGAAAAACAATAACCGATTATGCATGCAACATCCTTATGCTCTGATACCACTTGTTGGGTTCATATACCTATTATTAGACTCCTCTAATAGAGAACTAATTAACTTGTTAATTATTTGTTCTTTAGATCTAGTGCATGCATAACAAAATGAAAGATTTATAAGAAAACAATGTCCCTTACATTGTAAATTTCGGTTTTATGGGCACAAGTAAGGTCTCCTACCTTCACTTGTTCTTGAGTTATGATGAGTAATAGGATGATCCTCCAAGACCTCAAGTATAGAAGTCACTCCTCTTGATTGCACCCAAGATTATCCCTTATCCCCACTAAATAATATTTGCTAGATATTAGTTTAGTAGTTTACCTTAAAATTGATTACTAATACTCATATATTACACTAATAATATTAGTAATCTTTATGAACAAATTGAATCAAACTTCTCAAGTTTTGGAGGAAAAACTATGAACAAGAGAGAGGTTTTGCATGTTGTATTTTGAGAGTATGAGAGAAGGAAAAATTGAGAACAACAAAAGCTATTCACCATCTCATGTGAACCGGCCCTTTGCTCTTAAAAGAGCAAATTTTGTCTTCTCAAAAAACCTTTTGCAATAATCTATAATGTTTAGGTAGTAGTGTTTATGTATAAAGCATTGTCATAAGTTGTTGGAGTATCTTTCCAACAACAAAATGACAAAACCCATATGCTCATCCATCTCTCATTTGGACGGTATACATTTACTTATATGGGTCCATTTTTGTCTTATAATATTTGTCCCACAAATGCTTATAAGTCTTTATGTTTAATTATCTCACATAATTAAATATTAATTTGATCATACAACAATTATGACACAAATTAATAAACATATATTCACTCAACTTATTGAGTAATATTTTATCATTATATCAACATATAATGGGTCCCATAATTACTAGTTGGTTAAAATTACAACTTCTTGTAACTTTAAATAACTAATTACCTCTACCTCAAAACTTATATTAATACCTCAACATAATTTAGTGAATTAACATATTAATCCACTAAATGTGATCTTATTTAATCACATTAACATAAGATACATATTTCCTCTTATTAGAAATAAATTGTTCATTTTTAAGGAATTAATCAACTTGTATCAACATACAATTAATTAACTTTATAGATAAGGGCATCATCCTTTAGGTGTGACCTTAAGGGATCAACTGACCACCACCGTCCCCACGACAACGTCAACGCCAAACTCTAGCAAGCCAATCGTTACCGATTAATGTTGATCAGTTGACTATATAATTGAATCATCCCTTATGTATTCTTTATATGAGATTTAATTATTATATTAAATCATGTGATCGCACTATTGTTGAGGACACATTTCCCAACAAATATAGTAGACCTCGGAAGCCTACTAGAGGAGGAAAACATGAGGTGGATTCCATTACTCAATTGGGTGCTCAACTTAGTGCTCACATTGACACCATTAATTTGAAGTTTGAGAAGGCCATGGCTAAACTTGAATAGGCCTCCAAATCACCCAAGCAACATGTTAATGCTATGGTGGCATCATCATCAATTCCAAGTGGAGTATGTGAGAGTTGTCGAACTTTAAGACATGACCAAAGTGAATGTAGGGAACAAGTGAACAAGTGAATGCTTTCCAAGCATACAAAAGTGGCACCCCTTATTCCAACTATTACAATAAGAACACCAAATTCCACCCCAATATTTCATACAAAAGTCAAAATGTTCAAAACCCTCAAACATACACCTCACCTCCAATGAGAAACCAAGCTCAAAGACCCTTTTTCAATCAAAACCAAATTTATCAAAATCAACCTCCATACAATCAAACAAATGACCAAGGTTTTGATGTTCAAAAAGCGGTCCTCCAAATGTAAAAGAACCAACAAGAATTTTTCACTCAAATGCAAAAGAATAGCCAAGCAAAAGACATCACCATCAACAACATACTAGCTCACACGAAGATGTTGGAGACCCAAATGTCTCAATTAGCATCTTCTAGTTCTCACAGACAAAAGAGGCAATTACCACCTCAAGGTAATCCCCCAAGACATGAGTCGGTAAGTGCCATCCATTTGAGGAGTGGTACAAGGTATGAAGGGCCGAAGAGGCCCATTGATGAAGATGTTGTGAATTCTAGTGACAAGGAAAGAGTTGAAGACCCTAAGAAAGAAGAAGAACCCACCACCATTCAAGAAGTTTCACAGAAGAAGAATGAAGAGAAGGCTAAGGAGAAAGAGCCTATTATGATTAGACTTCCATTTCCAAGTCGTCAAGCTAAGCCTAAGTTCGATGAACAACTTGGAAAATTCATGGAGATTGTGAAGAACTTGGAAGTCTCAATTCCATTTACAGAATTAATCAATCATGTTCCGGCCTATGCGAAATACATGAAAGATATTCTTACAAAGAAGAAATCCATCCGGAAGCCAGAGACTATTACGTTCACCAAGGTGAGTAGCGCCATCCTACAAGGAAGTTCACCTCCAAAACTCAAGGATCTGGGAAGTTTCTCTATTCCATGCACCATTGGCGACACTACAATCAACAAAACTCTATGTGACCTTGGGGCAAGTGTGAGTGTCATGCCATACTCGGTGTGCAAAAGGCTAGAATGGGAGAGCTCAAGTGCACTAATAACACACTTCAAATGGCGGATCGATCAACGAAGACACCTCTAGGGGTATGAGAGGATGTGCCGGTAAGAATTGGCAAGTTCTTCATCCCGGTGGACTTTGTTATTGTTGACATGGAGGAAGACTCCAACATTCCTATCATTTTAGGAAGACCTTTCTTACACACCGCGGGAGCGGTGATTGACATGAAACATGGAGAGCTCACACTTGAAGTGGTAGATGAAACAATCACTTTTAACCTTGACAAGACAATGAGAGCTCCCCGCTTACATGAGCCATGTTTCATGGTTGATCATTATAGCCGAGAAAGTGATAGGAAGAAGTTGGCATCTCAATGCAAAGAACAAGCTATGGGTAAAGAATCACCACCCATATGGGAGAGGAAAGTGGATAATCTCCAAGATGCTCCATCCAAAGAGCATGAATGTTTCAACAAGAATGAGAGCTTGAATAGCTCACCACCACTCATGACAAGAGAAGAAGAAGGCCTCATTGGCCATAATGATAAGAAGAAAGAGGAGTTGTTCTCATCAACTCATGACACTATTGGGGAACAAGTAGATGAAGTATGCGGTCTATGGGATGATGAGTTTGAAGGGTTAGTCAACCCTTATATTGGTAATGCTATGACCCGAGACCAAGGCTTTGGTGAGCACGTTAACTCAAGCCATCACAATGAAGAACAACATGTGCAAAGATCTATTGAATATCTTTATAATGACAATGAACAAGCCTTCGATTACTTCTTCAAGGTGTTGAGCAACATCAACAACACCTTGGCTATACCCCCTTGACATCTCATACATGAATGAGAGTTTGGTGGAGTCCTCCCTAAACCACCACTTGTAAATATTCTAACCCCTTAACTTGCATTTTACTTATTGTATTGCATTTTTGTCAATTTTGGATTTATATTTTTATGCTTTGATCAAGATTATCATTTTGAGAGAAAGTGAGGGAGGGACTTATATGTTTATTGATGTGTAGTGTTTTGACATAGTGTGGGGATAGCAATTGCCTAGGCTATCCAAGCCTTCGTAGTGCCCCCACAATGAAGATCAAAGGAACAAAGAGGAAATGACTCGGGTTACGGAATACCCACGGGTGGAACTGAATCCGTGAAGTACAGGGGCAATCCGGGCGTCTAAGGAAGAATCCGCTCGTCTTGACTGCAATCCGAGCGTCCTGAGAGAAAGACGCTCGTCCTGAGAGAGCTGGAAAGGAAATTTTTTTCTCTGACTGAAGATCCGAGCGTCTTCTAAAGACATCCACTCGTCTGAGCCAAGAGCTCGTCTCAATGAGGATCCGCTCGTCCTTCTTCTATTAAAATCTGGGATTTCTCCGTGACAAAGAATCCGAGTGTCCTCAACAGAATCCGCTCGTCTCCTAACAACAAGACGCTTGTCTCCTACTGAAGACGCTCGTCTCAGCACGGGTTGTATTTTTTGAAACTGGCTGACAAACAATCCGAGCGTCCCGTGCTGCAGACGCTCGTCTCCCCTGCTGCAATACAATAACACGGGATTAAACCCCCCTTTCCCCCTTTCATTCCCTTCATTCAAAACATAAACACACCTCCAAAACCCTCAAAACCCTCAATCCCTCCATCCACAAAAATCATTTTTCTCAACCAAATTCACCCAAATCAATTCCAAACTTCCTCAAAACTCAAACAAATCACTCCTCTGTCAACAAAAAGCCATTCAAACATCCAAATCCTCAAAAATTGAAGCTTGAGGATACTAGAAGAATTCAATCAAATCATTGGTTGTTGATACATACAAGGAGAAGAACAACGGCTAGGACCAAAGGTGGAAGCAAGGCACCTACAAAACCAAACCTTTCCAAAAGGCAACAAGCACTTCAAGCGTCAAAGGCTTTGGTGGTTCAACAAGCAAGAATTGAAATTCAAGAAACTCCTATTCTTATGTTGGAAGCTACTCCTTCTATCCCGGTTATTGAGCAACTAGAAAAATATCCGGAGGTAACTTTCACATCCGATTCTCATAGGAAAAATTTTGTGTCTCTTGCTAAGAAATCAATTTTAACCACCAAGTTTATTTACCAAGATGCCTTGACCAAATTGGGTGTCCTTCAAAGGACCAAGAACTTCTTTGAGTCTATGGGGTTACTTACATTGTTTAATATGAAATAATTGACCTACCCCTCCCTCACCTTGGAATTTCTAAGTTCATTGAAAGTTACAAAGGTGGAGACTCGAACGAATATTGAATTCCGCCTTGAGAATGTGGATAGGAAGATGTCCTTTAATGAGTTTGGCAAAGTTTTCGGTCTTGATAATGACTCGACTTATGTGAAGAAACCTTCAACAAAATATGATCCCGCCCCTTTGTGGAAAGCTATTACCGGGAGGACATTCGAGTCCTTCCATGAATGTCGTGCCCTTTATGTTCATCACCCGGGCATAAGGGTGTGGCACAAGGTAGTGGGAAATACTCTTATTGCTAGGAAGGGAACAAACCACTTCACCGAACTTGATTTTATCTATCTCGAGTCAACCTTGAATGTTGATAGAAAGTTCACCACGAAGTACAATATTCTTCAACTTTTGATTGAAAGGTGGCTTAATATCGATCATGGCAAGGAAGGTGCGGCCTTTATAGTAAATGGGGGATTGGTAACCTTGTTGGCAAAGCACTTCAACCGGAATTTCAAAAAATATGATACTTATAAACCGGTTAAAGGAGGCCACCTCATTGATTTAGCCACTATGGTTCATAAATTCCATTGGGTCATGAACGACAATCTTGACAACAAATTTGAGTGGCTTACAAAAGATGCCAAGTCCTTCATTCTACCGAACAAAATTTGCTGACTAAATGTCCGTAGCCCACACTATCTTATCCCACCCTCTGAGGAAGCCGAGTCCATAATGCAACACCATAGGGAGGCCATTGCCGAGCCCTCCTCCTCTATTATCACTCCACCCTACCCGTTCACCTATCATGAGTTTCGACCCGAAATTTTTACGGTGGGGAACGATTACTTGACTCTTTTGACGCAAGAAATGCATAAACAAGCCCATGAAGACCGAGTCAATGCATATAGAGCTCAATATCCGCCCCTCTTACACCTAGCTAGGAAAAGGGCTTCTTGACTCATCATGTCCTTTGCCTAGTTGGGCGGATAGGGAAGTTTTCTTTCCTAATGCTCCTAGGGATGCTAGTATGGGTGATGAGGAGGTTGTTGTTGAGAGTGGTGGAGAAGAAGATGAAGAAGGTGAAGAAGAAGAGGGGAGTGAGGAAGAAGAAGAAAGCTCAAGTGAAAGTGGTGAAGTCTCCGGGTCTATGGAGGTAGATGAGGATGACGATGCTAGTGAGGAAGTTGGTGATGATGATGGAGATGGTAGTGACATCGCCATGGGGAATGATTGAGGATTATCAAGCTCTTGGGAGGATGCCACAATACTTAGTGAGTTTCCTACACCTCCTTTAAGCTTTGTTCATTTCTCTTGTTTTTCTTGAATTTTTATCTTGACCATTTCTTTGAGTCCTAGCAACAATTAGAGGACTCCCACCTCGGTCCCATTGAGGTGTCTTTTATTGTTCCCACCATGAAAAATCAAAAATGACAAGTTTAGTTGCATGCATAGCATTTTTTATGCATGAACTCCCTCACTCTCACTTGGTTTGGGGAAGTTCAAGCATATGCATTGGGAGTTAATTTAAATTATGCTCTCCAACCAAACAAAAACTCATGCATCATATAGTATAGTTGCATTCACTTTTGTATATAAATCATATAGTTTGCATTTAGCTTAGGAATCATGCATTTTCATATAGCTTGCATAATTTCCTATCGTATT
This sequence comes from Silene latifolia, assembly GCF_048544455.1. Classification (NCBI taxonomy): domain Eukaryota; kingdom Viridiplantae; phylum Streptophyta; class Magnoliopsida; order Caryophyllales; family Caryophyllaceae; genus Silene; species Silene latifolia. Next base: position 161,206,275 of record NC_133526.1, read on the forward strand.
GGCCATTGAGGACAATGCCCATACTAGTGTGGGGATCGGAAATTCTAACATGACTTGCTAAACAAAAATGATAAAAATTGAAAATTTTTGAAAAATACAAAAACATGTCTTTTTATTTCATAATCATAAAAACCATAAAAATTTGAAAAATGCAAAAATTCAAAAACATGTTCATTTCCTTTGTAGTGTAGTATTATATATATTGTGTTTGTTCATCCTTTTTCACATTGATCGACTATCCACATCCGAGACATGAGGATATTGAAGACCGCATGGTATGATCTTTCCAATCTCCTTTTTCCTCTTTATGTTAATGACTATGTGGCTTTATTTTGATTGATACGGTATAAACAATGTGATTATAGAATTGCATTTAGATTATATGGCATACTAGTTGGTAGAAGCATATGCATTAGGATGTATAAATTTTCGTTGCATCATGGCATATAGTTGCATTTAGGAAAAATTTTGTGAAAGCATCTATTTGGAAAACTTGACAAGTGTATGTAGGCCCTTGTAGACACTTTTTCTTCTTAAGACTTTGCTTGTTAGAATACTTGTAAAAACCCTAGTATGTGTCATGCTAGTATCCTTTAACCCATGGATTAAGGCTTAGTCAAGAGTACCTTGTGGTGTGATAACTCCTAGGCTACCGTTTATTCCAAGGTGACCCTTGAAACCATGCAACCATCATCCATGTTCTACCACATTTTGTCATCAAAGGGAATGGGCACAAAAATTGTTCAAAATTTGAGTTCAAGAATTGAAATGAAAATGAAAAAGTTTGCAATTGCATCAAAAGAAAGGAGGATTAATAAAAATGAAAACTCCTATGCTTCAAATACAAGCACCCTCACTACAAATGGGGTAGCTTTGAAAATGTTCAAATGAAAATGCAAAAAGTTGAAATTGTCAAGTGTTGGAAATGCCAAACATCAAAAGAAATGGCAAAAAGAAATGTCCTCAAAATGTCAAATGCCACAAATTGGGGGGAAAAACAACAACAAAAAAGCAAACTCCCATATGAAACTCAAGTTCTATTGATCCCTTTTCCATCGTATCCACTTTTGTGCATGGTAGAGAGGGGACGACCCTTCTTCTTGTCTAGGCAAGAAGGGGAATTCCGTGATCCTCAAGTGTTTCTAACACCATAGGGAGTCTACTTTTGACGAAAGCATTTAACGATTGAGGACAAAGGTACCCTAGCTTGACACAACTTAGAGGTGATTTATTGGTATCCTTCTAGGCTTAGTAGTTTGAAGAAACCATATCTATGATGGAATGTGTACCCTTAGATTGCTTCCCCTTTAGATAATTTCCGCCACTTAGATGAGAAAAGTGGCTATTCATTTTTGTAGATGCATCCATTACTTGTTTTGTGTGCTTTAATGCTTGGATGTGTCGCCATTTTGGCAAGCCCCACCTTGCCTTGCAAGAAGGCATCCTACCTCATGGCTGTCTTGTTGTGAGTTGAAGGGGCGGAGTGAGACCCGCTAATTGTCTCATATCGGCTATATTAGTAGGTTAGTTTGAATAAGGGTCCTAGTTTTTTCACCTCTTTACTCGGGACGAGCAATGGTTCGGTTTGGGGATGTTTGATGGGACTCATATTTGAGCACATTTAGTCCCCGAATTAGCCTCGTTCCTATGCTTTATAGTGCATAATTGAGTCATTTACTATCTTTAATTTCCCATTTTGCATATTCTTTGAGGTTTTGTTTCCTTAGTAGGAGAGGAGTGCAAACCTTGCATTTACATGGCGAAATGAAGCTAAATTGTTCGCATCCAATGACCAAGCATCAAAGGGAAGACGATACTAGAAGGCCTATGTAGATAATAAGGTAGATTGGGCAATGATGAAAGGATCCTTGCATCCTCAACAACATCCCCGCGGATTGTTGAGGAATGAAGAGAAGAGAAGTTGTCTGACCCAGGATCCGAGCGGATTGCCAGCAATCCGGGCGTCTCCCTGCACCACAATCCGAGCGTCCCGAGCTTAAGACGCTTGTCTTGAAGCCCTAGGATCCGAGCGTCTCCTCTAATGATCCGCTCGGATCTCCCGACTGAACCCACCGTGCCAGCTTCCAACCATCTCGGGACGAGCATATCCATACGGGACTAGCAAAACGGATATGCTCATCTCCTTGGAGAGGAGCATTTCCTCAACTTTTCTTAAGGGTCTTAATAGTCATTTAAGCCCTTACTAACCCTAATTTATGTACCTAATCTTTAGTATAAATACCCCATTGTACTACTTAGATTAGCATGCTCTATTAATCAAGTTTTAATCAATTAGTAATCTCATATTAATCTTATAATCAATTCTTAATTTAGTCTTAATACAAATCTCAATACTTAATCTTTTCTTAATTTCTCTATTGTTCATCATTTAGTTTAGGTAATTAGAAGATCATTTGGGTTTATTAGGAGATTGATAACCTTCCATCAATCATCAAGTACTTCTATTATTCTTTGCATTATTATTTTGGAATCTCCATAGGTATAATTCTCTTAATCCTTGCTTTAATTATTGTTAATCATTTTTATTCATTCATCATGTTTTGCCTTGTTAGTGTGATTGGCAACCATGTTAGCATGTTAAACCTGATCATGAGTGTGTAGTTTCCTTAGCTAGGGTTAATGGGTAATTAGGGGAAACCAACATGGGGAATGATTCATGCTTAATCTAATATGTTCACATAATATTTTTGCTTCCTTGTTGTGATTTCAATTTATGCACATGTTATGTTTGATGAAATGCGAGCCTATGAATCCTTGCATTTTTTTCCCATCACCTATCTTTTCAATGAGACTTGTAAGACATAAACCAACTCGAGTCTCATTAAACCATGCATATAGTTGGATAGGAAGGACTAAGTCGACTTGTAGGTGTTGTACAATCTAATCGATTTGGCTCCGGGACCCAAACCTTCTTAGGGATTGTAAGATATACACTAACTCGATCCCATCACAACAATAATTGCTTGCTTTTAATTTGAGAACATGTTTGTATGATCAACTCCCATGTATCCCCATATGAACCCATGATATCCTAGTGCTTTTAATCAATTGTTTACATCTTCATTTTATCTACCTTGCTTTGTTTTTATTATTGAGTAGTTTTCATTGATCTCCTATCTCAACCCCAAATTGTGACACCTTAAGACACGATCATTTACAATTAAAAATCCTACATTAATACCCGTCCCTTGGGATCCAACCTTTACTTGCCTCTTTACTAAGAGTAGTTTGTAAAGTTATAAATATTGTTTTGGTTGAGTAACTTTTGACGACGAGTTTTACGACACACAAATGGAACACAAAACCTTGGATAAAGATCTAAGAACCCTAACATATTATGCAAAGCTTACTTAATCAAACTTAGAATGGCCTTAAGCAAGCATCAAAGGATTATACTCTTCGTTCATGTGATAATTGAGAATGGTTTCATTCACATGATTGAAGAATCATGTTTATACATGAAGTTAAGTGGGAGCAAGAATTATTTTTCCATGTCTTATATGTTGATAACATATTAATTATTAAGAATAATGTACCAATACTCTCCTCTGTGAAAGAGTGATTGGGAGACTAGGAAAAGGTGTAATGTATTCGAGATTTCCGAATCTATGTGTTGAATTTGAGAGAATATTGGCATAGAGTCGAGAGCCTTATGATGATAAGTTCTTTCATATCTGTTTAACATCAACAAGGTTGAGTAGGTTGTTCATGATGATGAAAGTGGAATGATGTATCACTTTCATATATACTTTTATAGCTCCCTTTACATCATATTTCATACCGTTTCGTGCCTATTATATCATTTATATGCTTTATTTCAATGAATTGTCGATACTGCCGCTATTTTGTGGTTTGATGCAGAAATGACTCGTTATGAGTATGATCAAGCTAAGATTAGCATGGCGGAGACGGCATAGAAGAATACACGAAGCATGGCACGGGAAACGAGGAATCATGAAGACTAGAAGTAAAAGAAGAGAAGAAAGAACCTGTGAAGAAGTTCCTCGATCGAGTCACTGCTGACTCGATCGAGCAGCTGTCCTCGATCGAGTCACCTCTGACTCGATCGAGGATCCTCTCTGGCGGGTTTATTTCCGGAATTTCCTAAAACGTTAATCTTTTGTTATAAATTAAAGACTCGTGTTTTATTAAGAACTTACGTTATATTTTGCTAAGTATTGCTGGAAAACTCTCTTAAGAACCCTAATCTTCCTTTTGTATGGTACTAATCTTTCCCCTTTAATTAAATCATTGTTTTATGTTCTTCAATTATTGTTTTCATCTTGCAATTATGTTTTCATCTTTAATCATGTTTGTTGTTGTTATTATAATCATGAGTAGCTAATCCCCTCATCTAGGATGAAGGGGATCTAGGTTAATTAAGAAGGGAAAATCAATTAGTTACTATTGGTATATCATTAAAGTTGTTGTTTGATTGTTGTAATTCTTCTAGTTAATCACTTGAGGCCTGAGTTATTAATTAGTGTAGCGAATCGATCCTATCGCCGACCGGGTTAGAATTGATATAGGCTGCGATAATCAAATAGAAAGTATCTAATCATAGCGACCGCATGTTAGAATCGATCTAAAGGGCATAATGGAGTCGACCGATCTTATGACCTTAAACAACTTGATAGATTTAGTAATTGATTGATAATCCCCGACTGATTGACCTAGTGAACCTAATTCCTAGACTTTTAATAATATTGTTATTCATCCTTTATTTATTGCAATTAGTTTGTTAGAATCAACTCAAAACAAAACCCCCGAAATTGGTTACTTCTAGACAGTTTAAATACTCTTAGACTAGCTTTTACCGCCTCCCTGTGGATTCGATACCTGTCTTATCACTAGCTATTCTTGTTAGTCCTGAGATAGTTTTACTTTGATTTGGTAATACGACTTTAGCCACATCAAATTTGGCGACGTTGCCGGGGAGGCAACAATTGTTTAGTCTTTTTGTGTTTATTTTGTCTTTTTGTCTCAGGGAACCCAGTTCCTTGAGACCGTTCTCACACTTTCTTGTTAGTTCTGTTTATGCCCAGGTCCAATAGGTCCGAGATTATTCCTTTTGATCCTGAACCTGAGAAGACTTTTCGCTATAGACGGAAATTTAATCAAGAAGTGAGTCAAGTAGAAGACTTGAGTATACTTGACCTCGAAACGGCGAGCCCTACGAGAGACAAATAGATCGGTCCTACGAAGAGGAAGAGGAAGAAATTCCTATCTCGATATTCCTATTCCCAAACTCCTGTTCTGAAAATATCATCATGTCTACCCTAGCCGGTCACTCGAGCCAACCTTAGATTCTATTCCACAAGGTTTCAAGCTGCCCACTTCTACCAATGGAACATTCGAGATTCGGCCATCTTACATTAATTTGGTGGAACGAAACATCTTTGGAGGGACAATCTGAGGACCCCGCAACGCATATGGAAAAGTTTGTCACTTACTGCTGTTCAATCCCATTAACAATGTGGAGTGACACAAGATCAAGTTAAGCGGTGCTCTTTCCTTTCTCTCTGAAAGATGGAGTCGAGTGGTTAAGAGATATGGATATGGATACGAAGAGTTACAGATCGAATTTCTTGGCTCTTGCTTTCTACAAGAGGTACTTCCCGCCTCAGAAGACTAATGCTTTGTGGAATCAAATTACTAGTTTCAAGCAAGCGGCCACTGAAGATTTGAACGAAGCTTGGACTCGCTTCAAGCGTTTAGTTCGATCAGTTCCCCATCATGGTTTCCCAAAGTGGTTCCTTTGCAACCAGTTTTATAACGGGTTGTTTGACGATCATCGTGCCCTTTTGGATTCATCTGCTAATGGGAGGTTTCAAGATAACACACTAGATGGTGACGCGTGGAAGTTGATTGATCGATTGCTACCCATACCGCGAGGTATGGAAATCTAGGGAAGCACGCGAGGTACTTCGGTTGATAGTGCTTTGGCGGCACACCGGAGGCTATTTCTCGCCCAGATTGCTGAGATGAAGACTACCCAATCATTGGGTAGTAAAGAGAGAGTTCATGCTATGAGTCAGCAAGTAGAAGAGACTTGTGCTAGATGCGGTTTAGATGGTCATGGTGCGGTGATTGTATGAGCACATTTGAGCGAGGTTAACGCCTTTCAAAGCTTACGGACAAGGTGCACAAGGTACACCTTTCTCTAATTTCTACAATGAAAGAACGAAGGAGCATCCGTTCCTTCAATGGTCTAGCCAGAATGTGCAAAACCCGCAGCAGTCACAACCGCAAAAGAATCCTTATATCCCTCCTAACAATCGCGGTAATCAGCAACAAGGGGGATATCAAAGGCAAAATCAAGGAGGCCAGCAGTTCAACAATCAATATCGCAGCCTCCTCAAAGAAACTCCTCAACAAATCCCTCAACAAGCTCCGAATAATGATATGGCGAGTTGCGCATCTTTTGCAACAAACTTTGTCAATGCAAAGACAGAAGCGACGCTCATTTCGAGTTGATTGCCCATAACAAGATGCTAGATAATCAAGTGGCTCATATGACACTTCAAAACCCATCAAAACAGGCCGTGGGTCTTCCTCCTCAAGGTAAGCAAGCTCATGAGCAAGCTAATGTTATTCAGCTGAGGAGCGGTACTTCTTATACGAACCCTAACCTGCAAAGTCTTGAGAATGAAGTGCCCATTACTGTTGATGAAGTCCCTTACATGCATCCCAAAGGATTGGGTAATTTGGAGCTTAGTGATGATGAGAAAGAGCCTGACGAAGTTGAAACACGAGCTGACGATAAAAGTAAAAAAGACGAAAAAGCTGAACCTGCAAAGGTTCCTCGACCGAGTCACAGGCGACTCGATCGAGGATCCACCCAGCTCGATCGAGTCACCCCTGACTCGATCGAGGATCCCAAATTGTCAGCAGACGGTGTTTCAAAAGTTATTTCTAAAGAGAAGCAAGCCGAGCCCATAACCATTGCACTACCTTTTCCTCACCGACAACAAAAATCCAAGCTGGATAAGCAGTTCGATAAGTTTATGGAGGTCGTGAAGAATCTACAGGTAAGTGTCCCTTTCACTGAACTAATTACTCAAGTGCCGGCTTATGCAAAGTTCATGAAGGAGATTTTGACAAGGAAGAGATCCTTTGACGCGGTAGAAACTATTGCTTACACTCAGAAGTGCAGTGCCATGTTGCCAATTAACTCACCACCGAAATTAAAGGATCCAGGAAGTTTTTCTATCCCCTGTCAAATTGGTCATCTTTCTATTAGTAAAGCTCTTTGTGATTTGGGAGCTAGTGTCGGTGTTATGCCGTATTCTATCGTAAAAAGTTAAATATGGGTCCGTTGACGATTACTAATATGACACTGCAGATGGCCGATAGAATCGTTAAACACCCTCTAGGGGTGTTAGAGGATGTTCCCGTTCGAATAGGGAAGTTTTTCATTCCCGTTGATTTTGTTGTCATGGACATGGTCAAGACAACCAAATCCCTATCATCTTGGGCGGCGGACCGTTCTTACATACATCACGGGGGCGGTCATAGATGTTAGGCAAGGGAGATTGACCTTAGCTGTGGGGGATGACACGATTATTTTCAACTTGGAAAAAGCATTGAAAAACCCCATGATAGAAGAGACTTGTCATAGTATAGATGTTGTTGATTTTACTATTGATGAGTGTCTTCCTATGTGTTTTGACAGGGATCCTCTGGAGATTGCCCCGGTTTCGATCCAGCTGATCAGACGGGTTCATGGAGTCCAGAAGTTCATCGAATTGAGAAGCTTCTAACTGGAGAGGAATGCCCACATCAGAAGGTATACAGTTTGGGTGTCACACCTAAGGTAACTGAGGTAAAGAAACCTGAATTGAAACCCCTACCCTCTCATCTCAAATATGAATTTCTTGATGACTGTGAGATGAACCCAGTGATTGTCAATGCTAACCTAACTGAAGGTCAACTATCTGCTTTGTTGACTGTTTTGAGAACTCATAAAAAGGCAATTGGGTATAGCATTGACGATCTCAAAGGTATTAGTCCTGACTTTTGTATGCATAGAATTCACTTGGAAGAAGGCCACAAGCCTAGTGCACAAGGTCGAGAGATTAAATCCTCCTATGCGGAGGTGGTAAGAAAAGAGGTACAGAAAAATTACTTGATGCTTTGGTATTATTTTCTCTATTTCGATTCTAAATGGGTCGATCTGTCCAAGTTGTACCTAAGAAGGGAGGTACTACAGTAGTAAAGAATGATAAAAATGAATTGATTGCTACTAGACTTGTCACAGGATGGAGGATGTGCATTGACTATAGGAAGTTGAACACGACCACTAAAAAGGACCATTTCCCACATCCTTACATTGACCAAATGTTAGAGAGATTAGCATGTCATAGTTATTTCTGTTACCTAGATGGCTACTCCGGTTTCTTTCAGATACCCATTCATCCTGAGGATCAGGAAAAGACCACTTTCACTTGTCCATATGGTGTATTTGCTTATAGGAGGATGCCCTTTGGTTTATGTAACGCTCCTGCTACCTTTCAGCGTTGTATGATGGCCATAATTTCTGATTACATAGAGTCTATCATGGAAGTCTTTATGGATGATTTCAGTGTATATGGTACTGATTTTGATGTTTGCTTGAGAAACTTGACTAAGGTTTTGCAGCGCTGTGAGGAGAGCAACCTTGTTCTCAACTGGGAAAAGTGCCACTTCATGGTTACTGAAGGAGTGGTACTAGGTCATTTGGTGTCAGGTAAGGGCATTCAAGTGGATAAAGCCAAGGTTGAGGTAATTGAGCAACTCCCGTACCCAGTTAATGTTAAAAGTGTGCGTAGTTTTCTTGGTCATGCAGGGTTCTATCGCCGCTTTATAAAGGATTTTTCTAAAATTGCTCAACCTCTAACTCAGCTTCTTCATAAAGATGCTCCTTTTGTGTTTACTGACAAGTGTGTTCAAGCCTTTGACAGGATCAAACAAGCACTTATCTCAGCTCCTATCATCCGATCTCCGGATTGGAGCCTTCCTTTTGAGATTATGTGCGATGCCAGTGACTATGCAGTTGGAGCTGTTTTGGGGCAGCGAAAGGACAAGGTGTTACATGCCATTTACTACGCAAGCAAGACTCTCGACGATGCACAAATCAACTATGCTACTACGGAGAAGGAGCTTCTTGCGCTTTCTATTCTTTAGACAAATTTAGAGCTTATCTTGTTGGTTCTAAAGTTATTGTACACACCGACCATGCACTTTAAAATATCTTTTAACCAAACAAGAGGCTAAACCTAGACTTATTAGATGGATTTTATTATTGCAAGAATTTGATTTGGAAATCCGTGATAAGTCCGTCTTTGAAAATGTTGTTGCGATCATTTGTCCAGTTGAGATTTTCGGGAAGAGAGATTTTGCCCATCGATGATTCTTTTCCAGATTTACCATCTTCTAGCCGTAGCCGCAAAATACTCCATGGTTTGCAGATTATGCCAATTATTTGGTAGGAGGAACGCTTCCTCTTGACTTATCTTATCAGCAGAAGAAGAGGTTCATGCATGATGTGAAGAGGTACTTCTGGGACGATCCCTATCTATTCCGAGAGTGTGCTGATGGTATATACAGACGATGTATCCTAGAGGGTGAGATACGTGCCATCCTTTCTCATTGTCACTCTTCTTCATATGGTGGTCATCATGGTCCTTCTAGGACATTTGCTAAGGTAATGCAATCGGGTTTTTATTGGCCTACTATCCTTAAGGATGCTACTAACTTTGTCCGTTCTTGTGATGCTTGTCAAAGAACTGGCAATATCTCGCAAAGGCATGAGATGCCTCAAACTGGAATCTCCGAAGTAGAGATTTTTGATGTTTGGGGCATTGATTACCAAGGGCCGTTCCCTACATCTTTTGGGAACCAATACATATTAGTAGCTGTAGATTATGTTTCTAAATGGGTGGAGGCAATTGCCACCCCCACTTGTGATGCTAAATCTGTTGTTAAGCTGTTTCAGAAGACTATCTTTCCACGGTTTGGAGTGCCTCGCGCAGTGATTAGTGATGGAGGCACGCACTTCAATGAGCGTCATCTCAATTCCCTCATGAAGAAGTATGGCGTTACACACCGAAGAGGACTTGCTTATCATCCTCAAACCAGTGGACAAGTAGAAGTTTCCAACAGAGAGCTGAAACAAATCTTGGAAAAGGTGGTAAGCAAGAATAGAAAGGATTGGAGTCGGAAACTCGATGATACTTTGTGGGCTTACCGTACTGCCTTCAAAACGCCGATTGGCACCTCACCTTACCGACTTGTCTATGGCAAGTCCTGTCATTTACCTGTGGAGCTTGAGTATAGGGCTATGTGGGCCATTAAGGAGCTGAATATGGATCCCTCACTGGCGGGTGAGAAACGACTGATGCAGTTGAATGAGCTAGATGAATTTCGACTGCATGCCTATGATAGTGCTCAAGTTTACAAGGAGCGAACGAAGAAGTGGCATGACAAGCATATCTTGCAAAGAGAATTTCATGTTGGTGAGAAAGTTCTCTTATTTAACTCTCGTTTGCGCTTGTTTCCAGGTAAATTGAAGAGTAGATGGTCTGGACCGTTCACTGTTACCGACGTGAACAAATTTGGGTCAGTTACACTGCATTCTGACACAGGAAAGACCTTCAAAGTAAATGGGCAACGCTTGAAGACATACTATGAAGGTGCTTTTGTGGGGGTAATAGAGGCTCTTGACCTTTTCCCCATTGATTCTTCTCACTGATGAAGAATTACGGTCGTGCGGGACCGCATAAACCAGCGCTACCGAGAGGCAGCTCGGATTTTGTAAATCAATAGTTTGTAATTAGGTTTTTAAATTCAAGTTTTGCTTTTGTTTTTATGTTTCTTTGAACTTGGAGAGACGAGGAGAGGGTACTTGATGTGCTTTCAAGTGTCTTTTGCAGGAAATTTGGCGGGATTTGAAGTTATAAGTAACAAATGACGAAGAAAGGAGCCTGGACCTACTTCCTCGATCGAGTCAATGGCGACTCGATCGAGGAACCTATCAGCTCGATCGAGTCACTTGCGACTCGATCGAGGAACCTGCGGTGAATTTAGAAAAGTTTAAAACGAGAGTTGGGTATTCCTGAAATTGGTTCCTCGACCGAGTCACATGCGACTCGATCGAGGATCCAAAATAAACCCGTTTCCGCGCTTGGTATTTACTGGTTTTGTGTTTAATTGCTCCTATTTCTTTCCCTTTCCTTCTTCCTTTTTCGACATACTTCCTGCATTCCTTCCTCCTCTACTACTCATTCTCTCTTTATTCATCACAATCATCATCAAAACTCATTTAAACTTTGTGCTTTCTTGCCTATTACTTGATTGAATCATTCTCTTGTGCTTATTTTCTCCATTCTATTGCTTAAATTGCTCAGGTAAGTCGCGATTTTGAGTTTATATGTCTCGAAAATTCTGATTTTCCTTGCTTAAATCTTGAGTTTATTGTATTGAATCTTCCCTTGCTAGTATACAATTGCTATTTCCTTGCTTTCTAGCCCCTTACTTGTTGAAATTCATGCCTAATTTGCTAATTTGGGAATTAGGGTTTTTCAAAATCCGGGTAGAAATTTTGCATTAAATTGGTTAGAATTGTATTCTATTGCTTGGAATCTTCCATATTTGATACATACTCATGTTCCCCTAAGTTTTTGGATGCGTTCATTGTCGTTTGGAGTCTTAAAAATTGATTTTTCGGATTCATGAATGCCAAAACCGGGACTGTTTTTTTTGGACATTTGAAGTTTAATTTTCTACTTGTTCTTATATAGATAATGTCAACTTCCAGGCAAGGTAATAAGCGGACTAGAGAAAGGAGAGCACCGGTTCAACAGCCAGAAGTAATTCCTGAGGAGATTGTGTCTTCGGAGGATGATTTGTCCCCCTTAGACGATTATCCATTTATCGAATTTCGCGACAAAGCCCAGAAGGACAGGTTTGAATACCTGTTATCTAAGTCTATGAGTGCCACCCGATGCGTGGACAGAGAAATTTTGCGCACATTGAAGATCGATGATATTATGTTTGGTATGTTTAACGAGATTGGGCTGCAGAGTCTTTTCACGCTCCACGAGTTATCTTACCCTGCCCTGACTCTTGAATTTCTGAGTTCTTTTACTTATTTGCCCAGTGATCACCTAATCAGATTTCGTTTGCTTAATGTTGAACGGTCTTTAACCTTTGGCCGTATTTCAAATCCTGGGATTGGATAAGCATACTTGAAGGGGACTTGTATGGTGTTGGTGGGTTGTCTGCTACTCGTTATTTCCCTTTATTTACTGGTTATGCGGACGCCGACGTTAGTGCTATGGCTTTGTTAGACGTCCAACACGTCTGTCTTCGTATGTTTTTGAGGTATTTGAGTTATTTGCTGTATGGTCGGACCGACAAGAGCAAGACCTCCACTATTGAGGTCTTAATCCTTGCTAGTTATCTGAATCCGTATAAGGAGGAGACTTTCCAATTCTCCCCCCCTGCTCTTGTGTGTTCGGCTTTTGATCGGATGATAGGGAGATATGGGAACCTCGATTGTGGTGCTCTTGTCACCAAGATTGCTAAAGCTGTTTGTGATTTTGCGGGTGGTGATCCCTATGAGCCCATTGCTGAGTATGAGCCGCTTGTTGATGATGACCACCTTCGCTATGACATTTCTTATATTGACATTAGGAATGGGAAGGACCATTACTAGAAGGTCCGGGGTGAGTCTTACATGCTTCTACCTTGCGCCCGTTTGCCTGCTGTTGACCCACTAGAGGAGAGTACGGCTGTGGAGCGACCCCCACCCGTTACTTATCTGATTCCTGAGGACCTTCTTGTCACTCTTCCTGGGTCTAATACTACTACTACTACCGGAGGGCGCCGGAGACGACGAGCACCCACTACCCATCTGCCGGGTTCCTACCAGCCCGCTCCTCCTCCACCTCCTTCAGCCTATCCCACTTCAGGCTATGCTCCAGGTTACCATTTTGATCCCGTCGTTGAACGGGAAGTGAGGATGCATACTGGCATCAACATTGCTTTGACAGAGAGGAGGATGTGGGAACAGATGGAGGCTATGACTTTAGCTTCTGGGGGACAGTATGGCGGTGTGTCACCTTCTTACTACACTACTCCTGGTGACGACAGCCGTGTGTTTCATCTTTACGGAGTGACTCCTACCGAGTTTGGACAGTTTAGTACCGAGTTTGGTGCTTTAGGCCGTCCCTTCTACACTCCAAACGCCCCTCTCACCTACTGCTGGGGAGGACACCGGCATCCCTTTTTCCCGAGAGAGGCCCGTTTGGCCGTTTGTCTTTCTTCTACTTCCACCGCTGCTGCTCCTGGAGGCGCTCGTGGTCGAGGCCGTGTTCAGAGACCTACTCGTGGTAGAGGCCGTGGCCGCAGCGCCGTTCCTGATCCTGAGCTTATGTCCTTATATGCTGATATTGATGGTTTTGATGATGGTTCTGGAGCCCAGTAGTGACAGCTGGTCACTACATCCCTCTCTTTCCAGCTGGTTTGGGGGAGGCTACTGCATTACAGCTGGTATTATCTTTCTTGTTTTGTTTGATTGCATTTCTTTTTACCCTCTTTCCTCTATTAGTAGTGTCCTATAGGTTGCTGGATTTTTGTGTGACTGCTATGCTGTAGGCGTCACAATGAGGACACTGTGACATTTAGGTTTGGGGGAGTGTGTTTATTTCTGTTGTGTGCTTTTATTTATTGTTGTGTGAAAAAAAAAAAATCAAAAATTCCAAAAAAAATTGAAAAAATTAAAAAATCCAAAAACATGTCTTTTATTTATTTTTGTTTATTTTGAGTCGAGTCATGGTGAATTGTATAGCAATGATGATAACTTGCTTTGTCTTTGCATTTGAGTCTCATTTAGTTGTCCATGTACATTGTTTTGACCTGTTAGCTATGATGAACAAAGCTCTTTACTCAAGTCTTGACCGTCACAATATGCCTTATGCCGAGTAGACTTGACTTTATTTTGTTGGTAAACCACTTAAATTTCTGAGGTCTTTAGAGCTTCCTAGGCCGGGAACATTAATAAACCGGTCTCATTGTTATTTAGGCTGATGAGTGTGGTCTCCTTGTGGTATATGTAATATCAAACTGCATAAGTGTGACATTAGTTTCTTAGCTTTTGCGCGTTCATTTGATTAAGTACATGTGGATAGGCGATTCTCATTGTTCAAATAAGCCTTACATTACCCAGTTTTGTTAGCCCGTTTGAACCATGTAGCCATTTTATATCCTATTTCTTAGCTACATTCCAGAATTTGCCTACCTTTTTCGGGACAGTCGCAGTTGTTTGAGTCCTTATTGTTATAGCTACTTTGGTTGGGTTGGGACTTTTATTGTCATGTGGGTAGTAGCTATCTTTTTGTAACAATTGTGTGACCTCTTATGTTGAAAAGAGAATATTATGAAGCAGAAAAAAAAATGAAAGTCTCGAAAGAAAGAAAAAAAAAGAAAAAAAAAAGAAGAAAAAAAAAAGAGAAAAAAAGTTTCGAAAAAATGAAAAGATTCAAAAGAGAAAAGAAGAGAAAAAAAAATGTATGCTTCATTCAGTTTTGTTAGGAGGTCGTGTGTGGTAATCACTGGAGTCTAATGCACATTTGGAGAGCCTTTACATTTCTCTCATATGTTGTCAAAGTTGAGATTATTTCTCCAGTTGGATGTTTGATTTATTACTTATTAGTTTTGGCTATTGGTGTAGAGCTGCGACTACCGTCTGAGCCCCACATATCCATACGTGCTTTTGCACAAGCCACTTCTATACCCATGCCACTTTACCACCATTCTGTCCTTGATACATGTACTTGGTCTGTTTCGTGAATGCGTATTAACTGGAGGATCTCTTATCACATTAGATTGCATGCATATCTCATAAGTTGAGTGAGTGTCTTATTTCTTTCTATCTTACATAAATCACCCATTATGAGTGCATGAGTGAAACCGCGAGAATCCGACAAAATGGTCTTGCAAGGTTGAAAAGTGTTTGGTTGAGTCTCGGTATCATGTCACATCTTGAGTAAGAGCTGCGTGAGTCTATTACCCGTGCTTTTGAATTTGTTTTATTAGCACAACTTCGGTCATTACTTTGTTATAGATATGGACAGCTGAGTCTTGTATGTGCCTAGACATTTGCTCTGAGTTATTCATTCACCATATGTTTGTTGTCCTTTGTTTTGGTCTGATTGCTTTGCTTGAGGACAAGCAAAGGTTTGGTTTGGGGGAGTTTGATGTATCACTTTCATATATACTTTTATAGCTCCCTTTACATAATATTTCATACCGTTTCGTGCCTATTATATCATTTATATGCTTTATTTCAATGAATTGTCGATACTGCCGCTATTTTGTGTTTTGATGCAGAAATGACTCGTTATGAGTATGATCAAGCTAAGATTAGCATGGCGGAGACGGCATAGAAGAATACACGAAGCATGGCACGGGAAACGAGGAATCATGAAGACTAGAAGTAAAAGAAGAGAAGAAAGAACCTGTGAAGAAGTTCCTCGATCGAGTCATCACCGACTCGATCGAGCAATGGTCCCTCGATCGAGTCACCTCGACTCGATCGAGGATCCTCTCTCAGCGGGTTTATTTCCGGAATTTCCTAAAACGTTAATCTTTTGTTATAAATTAAAGACTCGTGTTTTATTAAGAACTTACGTTATATTTTGCTAAGTATTGCTGGAAAACTCTCTTAAGAACCCTAATCTTCCTTTTGTATGGTACTAATCTTTCCCCTTTAATTAAATCATTGTTTTATGTTCTTCAATTATTGTTTTCATCTTGCAATTATGTTTTCATCTTTAATCATGTTTGTTGTTGTTATTATAATCATGAGTAGCTAATCCCCTCATCTAGGATGAAGGGGATCTAGGTTAATTAAGAAGGGAAAATCAATTAGTTACTATTGGTATATCATTAAAGTTGTTGTTTGATTGTTGTAATTCTTCTAGTTAATCACTTGAGGCCTGAGTTATTAATTAGTGTAGCGAATCGATCCTATCGCCGACCGGGTTAGAATTGATATAGGCTGCGATAATCAAATAGAAAGTATCTAATCATAGCGACCGCATGTTAGAATCGATCTAAAGGGCATAATGGAGTCGACCGATCTTATGACCTTAAACAACTTGATAGATTTAGTAATTGATTGATAATCCCCGACTGATTGACCTAGTGAACCTAATTCCTAGACTTTTAATAATATTGTTATTCATCCTTTATTTATTGCAATTAGTTTGTTAGAATCAACTCAAAACAAAACCCCCGAAATTGGTTACTTCTAGACAGTTTAAATACTCTTAGACTAGCTTTTACCGCCTCCCTGTGGATTCGATACCTGTCTTATCACTAGCTATTCTTGTTAGTCCTGAGATAGTTTTACTTTGATTTGGTAATACGACTTTAGCCACATCATGGAATTACTATGATAGAGTCATAGTAATTCACTGAACCTAAATAAGTTGTTGATCACATGAAATCGATTGCTAATGTTTCTGCCATTAGAACGATCATGTATGCCATTAAATAGACACGCCATGATGAATCATATGCTTGGAGCATAATAACTCAATAACAAGTTAATTTATAAGATAGTCTTGTGAAAGCCTTAAAGAACATCCTTGAGATTCTTGAAGTGAATCAAGGATTCATTCATATGATTGGATGATATACTGAGTTGTGTGTTGAAGGGTTGCACAAACTTTAGTTTCCAAACCGAAAGGGATTTGTCGAAATCCTAGGCTGTTTTTATTGACTTAGGAGTAAGAGACTAGAGAAGTGTTTTAGTTTCGTACGTTGCAAATTCTACAAAAGGAATCTAAGTAAATTGTGATAATATGGTCAACATAGGGAATAAGAGTGAATCCCTCTACAAATGACATTATCACAAGTTATATGATAACAGTGGGAGCATCTTTCAAGCTAAAGAGCCCAAGTCTAGTAAGAAGACTAGACATATACTTAGATAAATTCATGTTATTAGAAATAACATTGAATAGAAGGAAATAACAATTAATAAAGTTGGAATATATGGATATATGGTATATCCACTAGCCAACCTTTTATTGCATTTCAACTAGTGTAAAAGATACACTATAGATTAAAAGATATGAAGTAGTAATAGTGTATTGACTATTCATATATGATAATCGCATTTATCGTTTGAGTTTCTTTAAAACTCATCCATTACTTTGTTAAATCCAAATGGGTTGTTGAGACAATTTGAACCCCATTAATGTGAACTGGATTAACATAGTATTCGCCCCTAGTTACTTAAAGGAGGTGACATCTCAAAGTAACTAGAGTGTGATGCGATTGATGGCAAGTTCAAGTGCTATAGAGTCATATGGGATGACTAGTCGATCACATAGGCAGACTGTATGGGACACTCTGTCGGGCAGTGACCGCTTATAGAGTTCTGGTAATTCATAAAGTCTGGTCGTGGCAAGAGCTACTATAGTATTCTTATGAGTAAATTCTTTTGACTAGAGACTATTTGCCCAAGTTGGCAAAAATTTCTGAATGGCTTTGATTTATGCTCTACGACTGTCGTAACTGAGGTCAAATGAGTATATTTTGGGTTATGATGAACTGTGGCTAAGCGAAGATAATAGTGCGATAGGAATTGTCCACCCCCTTGTCAGGGTTATTTGAAATCTCAAGGCCACTCGAGGAGCAGTGAACTGAAAATGCGTGGCCACGCTCGGAAGGTATCTAGGGTAGATAATTCCGGTCAGACAGTTACTCTCCAGATCGAGGAAACCACTCAAGATATGATCAAATGCAAGTACGACCTGCGAGACACCTTGCATTGAGTGGGAGATTGTAATAGGACAAGGGAATTGGTGACGCACACTTGTCTCGGACAAGTGGGAGATTGTTGGAGTATGTGTCCTCAACAATAGTGCGATCACATGATTTAAAATCATTATTAGATCTCATAATAAGAATACGAAAGGGATGATAAATTATATAGTCAACTGATCAACATTAATCGGTAACGATTGGCTTGCTAGAGTTTGACGTTACTGTCATTTGACGTTGGTGATCAGCTGATCCCTTACGGTCACACCTATAGGATGATGCCCTTATCAGTAAATTTAATTAGTTGTATATTGATACAAGTTAATTAATTCCTTAAAATTGAACAATTTATATTTGGGAGAGAGAATATTTATATCTTATTGTAATTGGATTAAATAAGATTTATTTTAGTAATCAATAGATTTTATTACTAAAATTGATTATTGTTTGTGAAACAATTGAGATAAGAATGAATGGTTGATTATAATTACAATATGTTGTGAATTATAATTGTATGACCCATTTTATTTATGTGATCAAGAATCACTAGTCAATTTGTTGTATGTAATTTAATTAATTTATAAAATGATATTTATTTTGATAAATATGCATTAAATTAATTAATAACATGTAACATACTACATGTGACATATTGTGTGACAAATGACAAATTGACAAAATAAAATGGTAGTCCATTTTATGTATATGGACCGAAATGAAGAGGGTTTAGAGGATGGTGGATGATTTATTTAATAAGCTAAAATAACATCATAATGACTCTACTTACCTAGTCTTACATGCCTAAGGTTTAGATAAGAACGAAAGGAAAAAGGGAAGGACCATATATTGGTCTCCCATCTCCCCAAAACCGGTACACCCCCTCTACATTAGAGAATTTTGTTCTCTATTCATTCAACTTATGCACATTCATTCATTCACATGCATACACCTCTCTTACATAGTTTATCTTTCTCTAAAACTTGAGAAATGATAATCTAAATTATTTAATGATATTACTAATATTATTAATGCAATATATGAGTATTAGTAATCAATTTTAAGGTAGACTACAAAATAAATATCTAGCAAATATTGTTTAGTAGTGATAAGGGCTAATCTTTGGTGCAGTTAAAAGGAGGGCTCCTAATATGGAGTCTTGGAGGATCATCCTAATACTCATCATAGCTCAAGAACAAGTGAAGGTAGGAGACCTTACTTGTGCCCATAAATCCGAAAATAACAATGTAAGAATCATTGTTTTCTCATTTTAATACTTATTTAGTTATGCATGCACTAGATCTAAAGAACACATATTAAAAGGTTAATTAGTTCACTATTAGAAGAGTCTAATAATAGGTATATGAACCTAACAGTATATCCCTAGTTTCCTTAATGTCTCATGGCAAACATACTTAGTTGGAAGAATATTCTTACCTAGGAGACGGTGAAAGACGATTCGCTGAGCGTCATTGACAAATTCAATGTTTGAGAACTCATTTAACCTTTTCTCTTCTCAATGTGTTGAGATGAGAGGTTGAAGAGCTTCCTAGGACCCTTGTTCTTATTCTTTCTTTTGGTAGGGATACTCTTGTTCTCATCTTGAAAGTAGATCTTGAGATTTTGCTTGTCTAAGATGAAGATTAATCTTTGTAAATTAGATCCTTTCAAACCCTAGGTTTTGGATATTTTTACTTTGGAGATGCAATTGGGTGTTTTTGGTGTGTTTTGAACATTTGGGAGAAGATTTTATGTTTTATTGAGGAGAGAAGGATGAGGTGTCTTAATATGTGTGGTTGAGAGAAGGGCATGCTTGTCGAAAATAGAAGAGTAGCACGGGAGGGAGACGCGCGGATCGTGGTTGGGACGAGCGTCTTCTGTTTTGTAGAAAAATTATACGAGCAGGTAGGGACGAGCGGATCGATCTCGGGATGCGCGTATTTCCTTACAGGAAATTTTGGAACAACAAAACAACCCTGGGACGCGCGGATTTGTTTCAGCTTGAGCGGATTCTTTCTGGGACGCTCGGATCGTTCTTGGGTCGTGCAGATTTTCTTGCAGTGAAATTTCATAAATTTGGAAGCTCCCAGGACCCGCGGCTCGATAGTGGGACGAGCGTCCTGAAGTTAGGGACGAGCGTCGTGATGCTGGCTTGCGCAGAATTTCTTACAGGACTTTTTCCCACAACTTGAGGCCTTCCTGCCCCCACGTCCCGATGTCAGGACGCTCGGATCCTTAACGAAGACGCTCGTATTTTGTTCAGCTGCCTCGAGCTCAGGTCTGCTCGTGGGGATTCCTCCTTTTTGCTCTTCTTTCTACGTATTTCATTTATTGACAATGGTGCTTCCCCACACTTGAATTGTCACATCCTTTATTCATCAAACAAGATTAGTAGCACTCTCTCACCGACTCTCATGTCAAAATCATGCTTATGAGAAAGTAATTGCAAATGTAATGAAGTTAAAAGTATAAGTAAAAAGGGTTAGTATATTTACAAGTGGTGGTTTAGAGAGGAATCCACCAAACTCTCTCATTTGATGGTCTCATCATGGTGGGCGAGGCTCGAGGCGGATGACCTCTACTTCTCCTATGAATGCTCCTTCATAGTACGGTTTCAATCTTTGACCGTTGACCTTGAACTTGTTTCCATCCTCCGACTTTATCTCAAAGTTGTTAAGTTCTGTAAACCCTAATTAGACTCCTCTAATTAGTTTCTAAATTACTCACTAATTTAGAATAATAGATCTAGTTGCATGCAATATGTAAATAAATGAAATAAGGAGAAAAACAGTTTTACCCTTATAAAATGTTGGACCGATTTATTTGGGCACAAGGTAGGACACCTTCCTAACTTTGTTCTTGAGCTTAATCACTTTAGAATGATCCTCCAAAAACCAAGGTTCCAAATTAGAAACTTTCCTCTTAGTTGCACCCAAGACTTACCCTTAACACTAATAATATTACTAGCAATCTTAAATTATTAAATCTAGTATTAACATAAATACTACACTAGTATTCTTGTGATAATATTAGATTTTTGAACAAATTTTATGAACATAAACTATTTATGAGAGAAGGAGGAGTAAGTGCATAAGAATAATCATCTTACCAAATAAAATGAGAACTTCTTCGCCTCTTTTATGGGGGGGTGCCGGTTTCCTCTTATCAAAAAGAGGCATGCTCATGCTTTTTGTCTTACCAAAATAATAGGCTAGCTTTTTGTCTTACCAAAACAATAGGCTATCTTAGGTGTGTTTAGGTATGATGATTATGTTTAATGCATAAAATAATCAACTACACACACCCTAAAACTACCCATTAAAACCGGCTCCCACTACACTAAAGTGGATTTCTATTTTACAATTTGTATTTTGTCAATTGTAATGTGTGACATGTGACATGTAGCATGTCATTAGAAATATAAATGCATATTTAACTAAATAAATAACATTTTAAATCAAATAAATTACATTTAATAAATTAACAAGTAATTCACAATTACATGTATGTAAAATGGGTCATTTTGAATTTAGTTAATATAATCTACAACATTTTGTAATTATAACTAACTAATTACTCTTATCTCAAATGTTTCATAAACATTAATCAATTTTAGTAATATAACATATTAATTACTAAATTTAATCTTATTTAATCACATTACAATAAGATATATAACTCTCACTCATTGATAAAAATTTGTTTAATTTAAGGATTTAATTAATCTGTATCGACATACAATTAATTAACTTATCAGTTAAGGGAATTGTCCTATAGGTATGACCTTAAGGGATCAAATGATCACCACCGTCAAACGACAGTAACGTCAAACTCTAGTCAGCCAATCGTTACCGATTAATGTTGATCAGTTGAAAATGTATTGAATCATCTCTTGTGTATTCTTTTATATGAGATTTAAATATGTGATCGCACTATTGTTGAGGACACATACTCCAACAATCTCCCACTTGTCCGAGACAAGTGTGCGTCACGAATTCTCTTGTCCTATTACTATCTCCCACTCAATGCAAGGCGTCTTGCAGGTCGTACTTGCATTTGATCATATCTAGAGTGGTTTCCTCGATTTGGAGAGTAACTGTTTGACCGGAATTATCTGCCGTAGATACCTTCCGAGCGTGGCCACGCATTTTCAGTTCACTACTCCTCGAGTGGCCCCGAGATTTATATAACCCTGACAAGGGGGTGGAAAATTCCTATCGCACTGTTCCCTTCGAATACCACAGCTCATCATGACCCAAAAGATGCCCATTTCCACTCCATATTCGAAAGTCGTGGTGTAAAAATCAAAGTCAATCAGAAACTATGCCACCTTGGCCGAACAATCTCTAGTCAAAGAATCGACTCCAAAAGAATACTATAGTAGCTCTCGCCACGACCAGGCAATATAAAAATTACCAGAACTCTATAAGCGGTCACTGTCCGACAGAGTGTCTCATACAGTCTGCCTATGTGATCGACTAGTCATCTCTCATGACCCTATGGCACGTGAACTTGCCATCAATCGACTCACACTCTAGTCACTAGGAGACGTCACCTCATATAAGAAACTAGGGGCCAATACTATGTTAATCCAGTTCACTTTAATAGGGTTCAACGTTGTCCTTACAACCTATTTGGATATAACAAAGTAAAAGAGTTTAGAATAAAACTCAAACGATGAATGCATTATCACAAATGTAAAATTAATACAATATCAATTACTACATAATCTATAATCCATTTTTAATTTTGTATATAATCGTACATTTCATTCAATTGAAATGGCATGCCTTATCATGTTAAGCCTATGACAAGGCCTTGGTTAACAAGTCTTAGCAACATCATGCACTTTACTTAACCTTATTATATCCTATTTCCCTTCGTTATCTATAATATTGTATTATAAAACCTTTTGAGTACGTGTTTAGATCCGATCTAGACATAGACTCTCTTGCCTTAGGATAGCTCCCACTGTCCTCACAGTGTTTGGGATTCATCCTTCTTGCATATCTCACAGATGCAAGTGTACTCAAGGGATCAACTGATCACCACTGTCAAACGACAGTAACGTCAATCTCTACTGAGCCAATCGTTACCGATAAATGATGATCAATTGATAATATAATCTCCGTTGTATATTTCTCGTTGTTCAACTGCCTAGAACGTTTCTTGCAGATTTACTCCTCAAATAATCATAGCCAAGATGGTTCTCCAACCATCCTTATGTGTTTAGAATATGGTTTTTGTGTAATTCATTGCACATAAATCCAACAATTATTTCCAAACATTTAGCTTCATATCTTTAGTCCTTCTTGAGTACTAACGAATGAACTATATGGTTATATAGTGACTTTCAAAAAGATTTGATTTTAATTTCTCGTCATACTCCAAGTATACGAAGTATAAGAATAGAGACACATCTTAGCATAATAAATTAATCCAGCAGCGGAAGCAAATGGATTCAATTTCTACATGTTCAATGCTTTTGAACTTGTCAAGATTCTTATTAACATAAGAATATTAACTTTATGCTAATATCCATCGAACTGGATATATTAGAGATGTATTATTCTTCTCCTAAGTCTTTCATCACTCATAGTGATCAATATGTAATTCACATATAAGACTAATAATACCACCCTACTCCCACTAAACTTCTTGTATAAAGAAAACTACTCGACAAATCGAGAAAGGTTTATTACATGACTGAAACATACCATTCAACTCCATTAAGATTTCTCTTAAGTTCGTATCCTACATTAGGATAGTTGCTATTTACAAAACTCATGCAAGATGATTTTAAAATCCAACAATCAAATAATATTATGAAATCCGAATTTAACAAAGCGTTGCAATTGGTGTAAACCTCTTACCACCAATCAACCAAGTCATGGAAACATCTTAATGTTTATGTTAAGTTCGGACTTTTGTGGAGTTGAAACTAGATAAAACATCTTAATAAGTTACAGGTTTGTTACTTTTAAAAATAACATGACTCCTGTACACTTAGGTTCCGAAGAAATATTTACTGATTTTGACTAAGAAAGAACATTTTCCTATGTCTTATGATCAGTCTCTGGCTCTTGAACATTTTCTCCCACTCTGTCTTTAAGGAATAATCCTGTTTCTTAATAGACAGCATCACGAGCCACAAACCCTTCGTTCTCGTGATCATGTAGGAAAAATGAGCACATGTTTACTATCGAAACAAGCTACAATTTAGGTACCATGCCTAACCAAATATCATATGAAATGTAGATATTGCTTTAACTATGTTTTGTTTTAGTGGAAAATTTAAATGCCAGACAAATTTTATAATAGAAACTACCTCCAACTCTATTGTAAAGATTCAATCATATCGTAATGAAAGTGAACTTGTGATATCATATCACTTTCTTTTTTAGTGCAGATAAAAGTCTTAACTTTATTGTTCCCCATTTTAACAAAGTACTAATACTTTGGTTTTATAATCTCTAGGTTTTGATACTTTTTAAACATTCATTGAACTTATTCAATGAATTTCTCTTCTTACCTTATTAAGTGGATACCAAGTATCTACCTAGTTCGTTGGTAAAAGAGATGAAGAAGTAATAACCTTTTCTGATTGAAATTGTATTCGACCATACACTTCAAAGTGTAAATAGGGCGAATATCTTGCTCTATTCATAATCCTTTTCAAGAAAAAATCATGAATTATCTTGCTTTGAATACAAGATTCGCACACACCAAAAGATTCCCAATCAAATGGTTTGGGAGACTAGTCAAAACTAGTTTTTAAATGCGATTTTCAATCGAGCATTGAGAAATGATTGGGGTCACCAACTTGAGTCTTGTATATATGACATTTATTTCTAGTTTGAATATAATTACCTTGATTTGTATGGTCTCACCATAAACTTAATCGTGGTTTGTAATGGCACAACGCTTGTTTTAATTGCATAATAGAGAAACCCTTTGCGTTTTATACAAAAACATGAATTATATTCTTATTTAGACTTATTGTACATCATAACAATTATTGAGGTACATTTATAAACACAAAACTAAAATGAGTACACTACAACATTCTTGCTAGTCGTCACATGATAATGCCAAATATTATGATGATATCCACAAATTTGTATCAAATACTCATAATGTGGTAATTTGCAAGAATGCAATGTCATAGATATTCAGGAAGGAATATGTTGGAGTCACACGACCAACTTCCTTGATCTTTACTTATTTGAGGTTTGTCTCTATTTTAGTGTCTAACACTTTATCTTCCGAGCCTAGTTCTATCCTTAACAACTAAGATAGGTACTTACTTCTTATTGCTCCCACGGACTTCAAGAATTTCTACTTGATGAAGACTTATCTTCATTTAAATTCCTAGTTAATCCTTCACAAGAGTTAACTCTATTGTGGTATTTGGTTAATCAAAATTTCTAACAAATTAATTTACCAATTTAACATTGTCATGTTCTTAACAACTTAAGTGATTGATGACAAGTGTTTAGGTTGAGCAATAAGACTTTTGAGCCGTGGATGCATAGAAGATATCATCAAAATATATTTTGACTATTCATTACTTCTATTCATACTTCTTCACAAGAAATCATACATATGTATGTTAGGAATTTAAGATGCTAATCTTATATAATATAGGACAATTCCTTTGGAGTTCTATGGAATAGAACGATTCCTATGGAGCTAGTCCATGCCTTATTTAAACGGTTCAATTAAGGCCTTTAGAAAAGAGATTCTATTTGTCTTTAGCTATAGTGGTTTAATGGAGACATAAGTTAAAATCTAAATGACATCGTATATGTCTAGGAGCAAAGATATTGAAAAAATTTAAACACAAAATAGTGGGAAAACAAACATTCATCGTAATATATGAAAACTTTTAGCAAGTTTTAGAATTTATATAATGACCTCCACCCAATTATATAAACGATTCCAAGACCCAAATTCATACTAGCTCGATTGTGGGACAACGGTCCCTCTACAACCTTTACTAATACAATTTGGTGGGTTAACTCATTTAACCGATTCTACACTTAGAACTCTCGGTCGATGAAATTACATTAAGTTCATCTTTAGCACGAACCTATTGGGACAACGATCCCTCTAATACTTTCATTGAGATCAATCAAATTTCGAAATGAAATAACATCTTATCACCCCACTTACCCAACGTTAAAAGAAAGCACCCCGGTATAATATTTCAATACCGTATTGTACCCCTAATGAAATTGGGATTCATGAGTTTCTACTATTTGGTAAGGCTAAGTCTCAATTTTTAGAAATGTGAAGGTCTTGTCAATTTATTATCTAACTCTTTTGAGTGAACAAAATTAGTGATCTATCGATAATAATTATAATTGACAAGGTTGATGATTCTATATAAAAAGATATGCATGTGATGTTATGGCGATTTGGCCTGCATGCAAACATATAAAATAGAACATGTAAAGAAAAGCACTTTCCTAGTATGGCCTTTTCTAAAATAGAAAATCTAATAATCTATTACACTTTGGAAACCAACTCCTTTGGTCCCTTGAACTTCATTTGACACGCCACCCAAGGAAACACCGTCTTGATCGAAACTCCTTTCCGAATGGCTTCGTCTTTAGGAAACTCCGGAATTACAAAATAATAATAAAATACATAGCATATCCTATTATACATTTGTAATAAAAATTTAAATCTATTAAATTGCAAACCGGTGATGTGAAATCACATTAAAATTACAACCAAATCGATATTCCCTTACATTACGGGTAATACCAATTAAAAACTAAGGCCATACTAAGACAAAATACATGATTCAAAATTTCATAAATGTAAATGACATACATCTATAGAATATGCAGCATTATATATGTATTCAACATGCAAAAATGAATGTGCCAAATCGCCTTACTAGATCATATCGTATATCGCTTTGGTTTTATGGAAATGCGTGACTTTTAACTCATTAAAATCACCAAAATGATACTTAAATCAAATTTAAGCCCAGGTTATTTACCCTAACTGTCTTAGGGCTCAAATATTAGTCCACACTAAGATTTGACAATAATCTAACTTGATTTTACATTATTGCTCATTATAATCTTATTAATCTTAACAATTAAGAAATAATTCCCAATAAATCATAAAAATTTGGAAAAATTCGAAATCAAAATTTTTTATATTCTGTAATATGACCAAGATCCCAAAAATTCAATAAAAATTGCTTAC
This sequence comes from Silene latifolia, assembly GCF_048544455.1. NCBI lineage: Eukaryota > Viridiplantae > Streptophyta > Magnoliopsida > Caryophyllales > Caryophyllaceae > Silene > Silene latifolia. Next base: position 161,233,335 of record NC_133526.1, read on the forward strand.
AAAGCATTTTTAATTTATTTCATGAATAAATAGCATAAATCATAATTTTTACAAATTAATCAAACAAATTATGAAAAATTCAAAATCAAAATTTTGAACATACTATAATAATTTCTAGATCCTGGAAAAAATATAAATCCAACCAAAAATTTTGAATTTAATTTTATGACTAACAAAGTTGCCTTTTATCGATTTTATCACATAAAAATCAATAAACACACAAAATTAACAAAATTAATTTTTCCATTTTTACATCTGATGTTCTAAATATGTGTGCAACTCAGGGGACAAATTTCATGCCATAAATTTTGTTTTAGCTATTTTTACCTTATATAATCTCGATTTATTCCATTTTAACCATTAAAATCACAAATAATGCAAAATTAATCATATTAACCTCAAATTTTACATACAATAAGTAAAATATGCATGTGAGATCATATTAAAATTTCGTGGCCAGAAACAACATATAACTATTTTTAGTTATTAAATAACCATTTTACTCAATAAAATGTTATTATTATCCAATAAATTATAAAAGTAAGCAATAAAATTCCATAAATCATCTAAAATGACATAAAACATTTTAGGACCAGAATGTATACATGCATGAAAAATTTCGTGTATATACTATATTTACACAAATTTTCCAGTTTTTATTTTAGTCTTCAAATAACTCGTAAAAAACTCAAAAAACAATTTGCATGCATCAACAATGCTCTGATACCAATTGTTAGGTTCTGTAACCCTAATTAGACTCCTCTAATTAGTTTCTAAATTACTCACTAATTTAGAATAATAGATCTAGTTGCATGCAATATGTAAATAAATGAAATAAGGAGAAAAACGGTTTTACCCTTACAAAATGGTGGACCGATTTATTTGGGCACAAGGTAGGACACCTTCCTAACCTTGTTCTTGAGCTTAATCACTTTCGGATGATCCTCCAAAAACCAAAGTTCCAAATTAGAAACTCTCCTCTTAGTTGCACCCAAGACTTACCCTTAACACTAATAATATTATTAACTAGATAATATTACTAGTAACCTTAAATTATTAAATCTAGTATTAACATAAATACTACACTAGTATTCTTGTGATAATATTAGATTTTTGAACAAATTTTATGAACATAAACTATTTATTAGAGAAGGAGGAGTAAGTGCATAAGAATAATCATCTTACCAAATAAAATGAGAACTTCTTCTCCTCTTTCATGGGGGTGCCGGTTTCCTCTTATCAAAGAGAGGCATGCTCATGCTTTTTGTCTTACCAAAATAATAGGCTAGCCTTTTGTCTTACCAAAACAAGATGGTAGCTTAGGTGTGTTTAGGTGTGATGATTATGTTTAATGCATAAAATAATCAACTACACACCCTAAAACTACCCATTAAAACCGGCTCCCACTACACTAAAGTGGATTTCCATTTTACAATTTGTATTTTGTCAATTGTAATGTGTGACATGTGACATGTAACCTGTCATTAGAAATATAAATGCATATATATTTAACTAATTAAATATCATTTTAAATCAAATAAATTACATTTAACAAATTAACAAGTAATTCAGGAGGAATTAGCTTCTATTGGTAGTAGTAGACATTGGCGTACTGATGTGACCGTAATTTGAGCATATTTAGCCCCCGAATTAGCCTTGTTTCCATGCTTTTTAGTGCATATTTGGGTCATTTATTGTCTTTAGTCCTTTGTTTTGCATATTCTCTGAGGTTTTGATCCCTTGGTAGGAAAGGAGTGCAAACCTTGCATTTTCATGGCAAAATGGAGCTAAATTGATTGAATTCAATGATCAAGCATCAAAGAGAAGACAAGACTAGAAGGCCTTTGTACATACTATAGTAGATGGGCAATGATGAGAAAAGATCCTTGCATCCCCGAGGAAATCCTCAAGGATTTTATGAAGAAAAAGAAAGAAAAGAAGAAAGGAAGAAGCTGACAGAGAATCCGAGCGGATTGCCCACAATCCGCCCGTCCAGCACAAACAATCCGAGTGTCTTCCTCAGCTGGACGCTCGTCCAGAACCACCACAATCCGCCCGTCCACCCCAAGAATCCGCTCGTCCAAAAGACCCACAATCCGCCCGTCCCGTGCCCCGGACGCTCGGATTGTGTAACAGCTAATCCGTCTTCTACTTGTTCAATGAAGGATTGGCATATTTTTCAAAGACCGGCGAAAAGGAGACCGGAGTCTCTCTTGAGACCGGCGATTCCTCAAGGACTTAATCGTCATTTAAGCCCTTAGTAAACCCTAAATTATGTACCTAATCCCCACTATAAATACCCCATTAGTTTAATTAGACAATCAAGTTCTTCTTAGCAATCTCTAGTGTAGTTTATATCAATCAAATCTCTCTTTAATCTTGTAATCAACTTTTAATCAAGTCTTAATACAAATCTCGATCATTTCTTTAATCTCTCTTTTGTTCATCTTTCATTTTGGGTAATTGAAGATTATTTGGGTTATTATTGGGAGATTGACAACCTTCCAATCAATCATCAAGTACTTCTATTATTCTTTGATTTATTATTGGAATCATTAGTAGGTATAATTCTCTTAATCCCTTTTTAATTATTGTTAATTATCTTCATTTATTCATCATGTTTTACTTTGTTGGTATGATTGACAACCTTGCTAGCATGTTCAACATGATAATGAGTGAGTAGTTTCCTTAGCTAGGGTTAATGGGTAATTAGGGGAAACCAACATGGGGGATGATTCATGCTTAAATTAATATGTTTTCATAGTTTATTTGCTTGCTTGTTGTGATCTCAACTTATGCACATGTTATGTTTGATAAAATGCGAGCCTATGAATCCTTGCATTTTTTACCCATCACCTATCTTTTCAATGAGACTTGTAAGACATAAACCAACTGGAGTCTCATTAGACCATGCATATAGTTTAGTAGGGAAGATTAAGTCGACTTGTAGGTGTTGTACAATCTAATCGATTCGGCTCTAGGACCCAAACTTTCCTAGGATTGTAAGATATAAACCAACTCGATCCATCACAACAATAATTGCTTGCTTATAATTTGAGAATATGTTTGTATGATCAATTCCAATGAATCCCCTATGACCCCATGACACCCTAGTGACTCTTATCAATTGTTTACATGCATTTTTAATCATCTTGCTTGTTTACTTTTATTGCTATTTAGTTTAGTGATCTTCTACTTCAAACCCCAAATTGTGACACCCCTAGACACCGCTAGTTGCAATTGAAAATCTCATCTCAATTCCCGTCCCTTTGGATACTACCTTTACTTGCCTCTTTACTAATTGTAGAGTTGTTTGTGGAGTTATAAATTGTATTTTGGTCTAGGTGCTCCTAACGACAAGTACCAAAAACTAAACCTCCAAGTGAGTCCGACCAAAAATGGCGCCATTGCCGGGGACGGTGTTAACTTGATTTAGATTTTCTTAGATTGTTATTAGTTGTGTCTTTCTTTGTCTTGGGGAAGTAAAACTCCTCAAGGTTTGTTCTAATTATTTTCAAGTTGTTTGATATTTTGCAAGATGGACCTTATAGATTGTTTTGTAGAGGACCACTTAAGTATACCTTTCTTCAAAGATCCCATGCAAGCATTGGAAGCCTTGGAAGCAAGTGAGGCTAAAAATATGTATTGGGAGTTGGAGGTAGATCTTTTTGAGGCCGCTCTAGCCAACAAAGAACTTACTCATGAGCAATGCGAATTAGTACATAACATCCTTGTGGAAGCATACCAACCTATAGAAAATGAGCAATCCATCCTAGAAGACATGTTACAAGCTCAAGAACAAGAAGAATTCGTCATGGAATTCGAGTATGACGAGATTGAGGAGACCGAAGAACAAGTTGAATATGCTATGAGAATGGAGTGTCTAATGGAAATGGAGCAAATTCTCAATGAACCTTCAAAGGAGGAAAGTGAGGTACAAATCCCTACTTTAAAACCCCTTCCCCCAAATTTGAAATATGCTTACCTTGATGAATCAAAGACCAAACCTGTGATTGTTAATGATAGACTTGATGAAAACCAATTGGGAAAATTGCTTGATGTGTTAAAGCAACATGAAAAGGCTATAGGTTATAGTCTAGATGACCTTAAGGGGATAAGTCCCAACTTTTGTATGCATAGAATTCATCTAGAGGAGGACGATAGACCTACCATCCAAACTCAAAGAAGATTAAACCCCCACATGCAAGAAGTTGTCAAGGGAGAGGTTATGAAATTACTTGATGCGGGAATCATATATCCCATATCGGATTCTTTGTGGGTTAGCCCCGTTCAAGTGGTACCTAAGAAAGGAGGTACCACGGTGGTGACAAACGAAAAGAATGAGTTAATACCCACAAGGAAGATCACCGGTTGACGTATGTGCATTGATTATCGAAAATTGAATTCCGCAACAAGAAAGGATCATTTCCCCCTACCATTCATTGACCAAATGCTTGAGAGGTTAGCCTCCAACAAATTCTTTTGTTACCTTGATGGGTATTCGGGATTCTTTCAAATCCCCATACACCCGGATGACCAACATAAGACAACCTTCACATGCCCTTATGGTACTTTTGCATATAAGAGGATGCCTTTTGGCCTATGTAATGCCCCCGCCACTTTCCAAATATGCATGATGAGTGTCTTCTCCGACTACCTAGAGACCATAATGGAAGTTTTTATAGATGATTTTAGCGTTTATGGAAAAGACTTTGACTCATGTTTGCATAATCTTTCTCTTGTATTGCAAAAATGTGAAGATGTTAGTCTTGTTTTAAATTGGGAAGAGTGTCACTTCATGGTCAATGAAGGAATTGTTTTGGGTCATTTAATTTCGGAAAAGGGCATTGAGGTCAATAAAGCTAAGGTTGAGGTGATAGAGAAACTCCCACCTCCCGTGAATGTTAGAAGGGTGAGAAGTTTTCTCGGTCACGCGGGTTTCTATCGCCGTTTCATAAAAGATTTTTCAAAAATAGCTGTTAGGCAGATGAAATTGCAAAGATTGATCTCCCCAAGAAATTTACCGTCCCATCTATGAGAACTTATGATGGGACCTCTGATTCACAAAATCACGTTGCCATATTCAAACAAAAAATGTTAGCCGCCTCAATACCCAGTGAACTCAGGCAGGTCTGCATGTGCAAAGGCTTTGGTACAACCCTAACCGGAGCAGCATTACAGTGGTTCATAAATCTCCCAAATGGAGGTATCAAGAATTTTGCAGAACTGATCAAGGCCTTCAATCAACAATTCGCAAGCAGCAGAGACATGGCCAAGAGACCTAGTAACCTGTTCAGGGTAAAACAACTCCCTGAAGAATCTCTCAAAGAATTCCTGGCCAGATTTGTCAAAGAGAAGGTGGCCATTCCCAGGTGTGACGAAGAAACAGTAGTAGAAGCCTTCAGAGGAGTCTTGCTTGACAGTGACATCTATGCAGACTTAACCAAGAAAGCCTGCCCAACCTTTGCCACTGTTCAATCCATCGCCTTAGAACATGTCAGATTGGAGGAAGATCTCAACTTCAGAACAAACTCATCCGCAGGAAAACAAGGCTATGGTCACACTAACAGGAAAAGCTCCTACCAAAAAGGAGGCAACCCCAGATTAGCACCCTATTCCAGGCCTGAACGATCTGAAGTCAACATGGCACAAGAACACAAAGGTAACCTTTCTAGCCTTCCAACTATTCCTGAATATAACTTCTCTATTAATACTGCAGGATTAATCAAACGCCTGGAAAGCCTGGGAGATACGGTCAGATGGCCCAAGAAATCCGACAACCCCAGGAAAGACCCAACGAGATGGTGTGACTTCCATCAGGACATCGGGCACACCACAGAAGAATGCATCCAACTCAGGAAACATGTGGCATACCTCCTAAAGAAAGGCTATTTGAAGGACTTAATCCAGCAGCCAAAGAACAAACATGAAGGACAAAACAAGAGAGATTCAGGGAACGACAGAGATCCTCCTCCTCCTCCCTCCATCTATGAATTCAAGTTCATAAATGGAGGATTAGAAATCTGTGGTCTGACCAGCTCGGCTGCCAAAAGAATATCCAGGGAGTCTAGACTTCAGCCCCCTTCCAGGTCCAAGTCATTGCCTACTATTACTTTTGATGACTCGGACCTGCAGGGAATATCAGACCTACACCATGAAAGCTTGGTAATCACCATGCAAATTGGCATAGCTAAGGTATCAAGAATCCTGATAGACAGAGGCAGTTCAATCAATTTGGTGATGCTTGACGTCCTCAAAGCTATGAAGATAGATGAAGGAAAGATCATCAAGAAATCCAGCGTCCTGGTTGGATTCAACGGAGAAACAAAGAACACCCTGGGAAAAATTAGCCTGCCAACCTATGTGGAAGGCGTGGCTTCATATGAAAGATTCGGGGTAATGGATTGTTTATCCTCATATAATGTAATCTTGGGCAGACCATGGATCCACAACGTCAAAACAATCCCATCAACATACCATCAATGTGTGAAAATACCAACTGAATGGGGGATAACCACCATCAGGGGAGAACAAAGGACGGCTCAGGAATGCTACACCCAGGCTTTGAAACCCTCAAAGTCAGGTAAGTCCCTTGCATAGCAATTAAAGTCACCTGTTAGGGAAGAATATATTGCACAAACACAGATGGAAACAGAAGAGGTCATTTTGGACCCAGAATTCCCTGACAGGAAGGTACTTGTAGGGTCAGATGCACCAGACTCGGTCAGACCCAATATGGTCAGCTTTCTCAAAACTAAAATGTCCTATTTTGCTTGGTCACATTTTGATATGACTGGTATAGATGCTGATATTATAACCCATAAGTTAAATATTGACAAATCATTTAAGCCTGTACAGCAAAAGAGAAGAAAATTTGCTGCAGAGAGGCATGAAATCATCAACCAAGAAGTTGACAAGCTATTGGACATGGGAATGATCAGGGAAGTAATGTACCCTGACTGGCTTGCAAATGTAGTAGTCGTCCAAAAGAAAAACGGCAAATGGAGAGTCAGTGTAGACTACACTGACCTAAACAAGGCCTGCCCCAAAGATCCATTTCCCCTGCCACACATCGATGCAATGGTGGATGCCACTACAGGTCACGAGATGTTAACATTCATGGATGCCTCTAGTAGATTCAACCAAATAAAGATGCACCCTGCAGATCAGGAAAGTACAGCTTTCATCACTGAAAGAGGAATATACTGTTATACTGCTATGCCCTTTGGATTAAAGAATGCAGGTGCAACCTATCAAAGGCTAGTCAACATGATGTTCAAAGACCAAATAGGAGATACCATGGAAGTCTACATAGATGACATGGTAGTCAAGTCAAAAAAGGCAGAAGACCACGTCAAAGAGCTGGAAGTAGCCTTCCAAATACTGGAGAAATTCAATATGAAGCTCAATCCACAAAAATGCCATTTTGGAGTCTCAAAGAGGCAAATTCTTGGGCTATATGGTGACAAAAAGAGGAATAGAAGCCATCCCCGAACAGATCAAAGCTATCCTGGAGCTAGAACCACCAAAGACGGTCAAAGACATACAAAAGCCGACTGGAAGAATAGCGGCCCTGAACAGTTCATTTCAAGATCTTCGAGAGAGGTGCAAATCATTCTATAGTCTCGCTAAGGAAGAACAAAGACTTTCAATGGACCCCGATCATCAGTTTGCCTTTCCCGGACCAAAATATATCTATCCTCTCCTCCCTTGCTTTGGCAAAACCTTTTAAGATGAACCCCGACAAGATATACACTGATCCACAGAAAAAATGCTTTGTCGGTGCGGTCTTGGTCAAAGAAGCAGACGGACAACAACACCCCGTCTATTACGTAAGTAACAGATCTTCGATGCGAGAGATCGTGGTATGGCCTCGCTTGAAAAATATGTTTTAGCTTTAATTATGAGTTGCACAAAATTAAGACCATACTTTGAAACCCACCCTATAATAGTCGAACCAATCTTCCTATCAAGTCCGTACTTAGGAAGCCGAATTGTCCTGGACGAATGTGCAAATGGTCACCCAAATAAGCACATACAACATAACATTTGAACCAAGGACAAAAATTAAGTCACAAGCACTAGCAGACTTTGTGGCTGATTTTAGTCCAACCCTAGAACTCGACCTAATAAAAGAAGTAAATAAACCGACCAAATGACCAAAACAGACCTAGAATGGACCCTATTTGTCGATGGTGCAGCCAACATGTGGGGCACAAGCCTCGGGTAGTACTAAAATCGCCACGGGGGATAAGATAATACAAGCTATAAGTCAGTGCATTTGAAGCTACCAACAATGAGGGAGAATATGAAGCCCTAATAGCTGGATTAAAGGTATGTATTGACCTTGGTGTGCAAAACCTAAAGGTACGTCATCGATTCCCTTCTTATTTCCAACCAAGTAAACGGAATATATACTGCAAAAGACTCAAAAATGATGCTTTATTTGGAAGTTGTTCAAATTTTAAAATCAAAATTCCGCAATTTTAATATTGACCAAATTCCCAGGGACTTGAATACCTGTGGCCGATGCCTTAGCCGGCCTAGGATCCAACTTCAGTCCCCTTAACTTCGACAAAATACCCATCGTACATTTATTAGAACCTGCAATAAATAAACAAGATGAAAGTTTCCCAATTTATGTTGCCAATTCTTGGACAAAACCCTACTACGATCACTACAACAGGGAATCCTTCTCCTAAATAAGCAAGATGCCAGAGCACTAAAAATAAAAGCCGCTTCATATACTATTATTAACAACGTGCTTTTTAAGAAATCGCAGTCGGGCCACTACCTCGGATGCCTGGAACCACAAGAAGTTGAACAGATATTATCAGAAATCCATGAAGGATACTGTGGAAATCATAAAGGCGGAAGGAGCCTGGCAAGCAAGGTACTCAGAACAGGTTATTATTGGCCCACCTTGAGGGCCGATTGCCTAGAATTCAGCTCTAAATGCGAAGCTTGCCAGATTCATGGACCATATATCCATCAGCCATCTGAGGAACTACATTCCATATCCGCACCCTGGCCATTTATGAAGTGGGGCATGGATATAGTAAGGAAACTACCTCAAGAACCCGGACAAAAATTTTTCATGCTAGCAATGACTGATTACTTCTCCAAGTGGATAGAAGCTGATTCATACAGGCAAGTCAAGGAAAAGGATGTCATAGCATTCATCAAACACAACATCATATGTAGATATGGCATCCCCTCTGAAATAGTATGCGACTATGGCACGCAGTTTGTGGGAAAAAGAACAGCAGCCTTCTGTGCTCAATGGAACATCAAAGTGGTAACCTCCACGCCAGGATATCCAAAAGCTAACGGTCAGGCAGAATCCAGTAACAAAGTAGTAATCAGCTGCATAAAGAAGAAGCTAGAAAGAAGGAAAGGCGATGGGTGAAGAGCTCCCTCTCGGTCCTCTAGGCTGATTACAACCACGCCTAAAACATCCACAGGCCAAACCCCCTACTCCTTGGTCTATAGATGTGAAGCAGTAATCCCGGCTGAGGTCGACATTCCATCAGCCAGATGCAGCCTGAACACAATAACAAGCAATATACCTCTAATAGAGGACAACCTGGACTTAACGAAAGAGCTAAGAGATGCAAACAAAGATTAGATTGGCGAAAGATATCAAAAAAGAGTTGCAAAAAGCTACAACAAGACTCAAAAGCCAAGGTATTCGGGGTAGGAGACCTTGTCCTCAGGAAAGTCTTCCAAAACACAAAAGAAAAGAATGCTGGCAAATTGGCCCCAACCTGGGAAGGTCCCTACCCGATTGACTCAATAGTCGGCCAGGGAGCTTATAGATTACAAACCCTGGACGGCGAAATGATCCCAAGAGCTTGGAATATTGCACACTTAAAACTATTTCACATATAAAATATATCTCCCAGTCCAGGTATAATTTTCACCTTAACATTTCTTGCCTGGCCTGATATGAAACTAAATGTATGATACTTGCCATTATATGAATAAATGCCGTATATGATTTCTTCAATTATGTGCCCAAGTACTTGTCAATATTCTCATATTTACTTTTACCAAGTAGAATCTTCAATACTTGTTTTACATACTGCATTTTATTTAAAATAAATCTTAAAGATTGGGGGCCACCCCACCAATATCCAACTGATACCCAACTTTCAGTTGCAAAACAGGCCTTAAAATATTGAGCTCCATTTAATATACAAATCTGGAAAACCTTTTCCTGACTTGTATAACATAGATGGGTCATAAGCCCTCCAGACAGGCAGGGGACGTAAGCCCTCCAGACAGGCAATAACCCCACCCATAACACAATGAACTGGCCATATCTAGGACAAAAAACTGGCCCGATCCAGTCGAATAACTGGCCAGATCAAGTAAAACATCCAATACTATAAAAGTACCTTATCGAAACACAAAAAGGAACCAACAAAGACCAAATATTTATTCATCCAAAATAGCCGGCCTTGCCTCATACTTAATTATTATCCATTCCTGGGACATCCCCTCTGGATGGGCCAAAAAATACCTAAATATCCAATCCAGGAACATCCCCCTTGGATGGGCCAAAACGAAGAGGAAAAACATAAATCTAAATAGGTTTTGAGCCAGTAACTGACTCACAACCATCCACCATTTCCTGATCACCAGATTTCTCCTTGGAAGCAGGAGAATCCACTTCTTCTTCTTGACCCATATTGGCCAAATCAGATACTGGGTGTCCAGTCTTTGTCTCATCCCTGGTCCGGATCCCAATTAGCTTGGTCGATTCCGGATCCCTCATAGCATCAACCCGGCCTTTCCCAAAGAAGTACTGAGCGGCATCAGCAAGCCGCGCCTCCACTAGTTCCTTTTCAGCACCAAGCTCTTCATTTTTTCTCAGCTGATCCTGCATTGCCTGCTTCTCGGCAGCCAGCTCTTCCTTGACATCCTCGCTTCTTCCCTTACAGACCTCCAACTCTTGCCTGACAACCTTCTCAGCGTTTTTTGCAGCCACCTCACAAACTATAGCAGCCCTGGATGCCTCTCTAGCTGTCCCCAGCTGGGATTGAAATACTACTTCATTACCCCTGGATGTGTGCAGCTCACGGTTGACCTTATCCAGCTTTTCTTCCAAGCTAGAAACCCTGGCCTGGGCATCCCTGAGCTGACAAGCAGTAGCCAACCCAACATCCAATCCCTACAAGAAACAAAATTGATCAGCCAAATATAAAGCGACACAAAGAGCACATAAACAATTAAAACATCCCTTTATAACTAACCTCCTTAGCTTGAGAAGCAAGTTCAGCAGCCTTTGTCACAAGAGAAGTCAGGATAGAAACCACTCTAGTAGAAGACTCAAGGGTATTAGCTGACAAAAGCTGGCCGCCCATTTTAGCAGAAAATTCATTTATCCGTGCCCGGGCAGCATCCATATCATCAATCCTAGCAGACACTTGCCTGACACTCCTGATTGGTTGAGCTTGAATAGGCTCTTTCTCTCTCCCTTCCTCTTCAGGAATAACATCTTCCCTCCTCCTCTTGGAAGCCTGAACAACCTCCGGTGATACTAGACTGGGTGGATCCTGAGGAGGCTGGACATCAGAAACCAAAATATCAAGTGTCTTATCACTCCCACTAGCCTCCTGGCTCTTGGACTGTTCAGCAATTCTAGCTACCCCAGCCTTTAAGTCTTTTGCAGTAAAGCTGGCCAACCTAGCAGAAGACCTGAATACTGAATATATAAAGAATACACATAAATATCAGATGAGAAGCGATAAGAAGACAACAATTGACATAAAGACATATAGAAGACGTACAGGAAAGAGCAGTGGAGCTAGGCTTGCCTTTGGGTACTTTGACCACACTCAGCTTGGTCTTCATATACCGGGGCAATAAGTCTCTGCCCAGACTAGCAGGCCAAGCCCTCTCTTCCTCAAGAATAGCAAGGAAAGCCTCTATCCTGGAAATAGCTTCCTCGTCAAAAGGATCAGAGTTCCAATCAGGAGCTGCAAAAATCATCAAAAATACACAGGTGAAACTCAAAACATCCTAATTTCGTATAATATATATTGCAAACTAAGAGTACAGGAAACCTACCACTCTCCAAGGGAGGATATCTCAGATAATCAAAGCCTGATCCCAGACTCTCAGTCCGGATGAACAGGAAAGTCTTTGCCCAACTTTTATCATCTCCAGAGTCCAGGTTAGTAATTAATGGAGACCATTTTTGACTTTATTCTCAAATTAAAACGACCATTAACAGGATTTTTCATATGATATATTGCCTTGATATCATTAATAGTAATTACAAGATTGTGTTTAGCACATAAATTTTCAATAGAATAAACAAGTTTCCAAACCATTGGCATAATCTGAAAAGGTGATACTTCCATAGCACGAATGGTATCAATCATTAAAGGAGTAAAAGGTAACTTACAACCTGCTTTGAACGCCCATTCAAAAATACAAAACCAACCAGGTGACACCCAGTTAGCTCGATGACAAGACTCAGGAATCCATACCTCAGTCGAATCAGGAATTAATTTCTTCTCCCTTAAAACCCTATCATAGTTTGTTTTCAATAAGTTTTCTTCAGGAAAGTAAGGATCCAAAGATTGAAGAGCAGAAAAAATAGAATCCTGATATTTAAAAGCTATAGCACGAGCAGGAGGATCAACTTCAATCACCTCCTCCTCCTGGACATCTTTGGGTTCAGGTTCAGCAGCAGCTTTCTGGGGTGCAGGACGCTTTTTGGCTCCCATATCCTTTATTATTTAGTTTATTGTGATGAATTTTATTTAATAAGTTAGCAGAATGGAACTCCTGGGAAATAGGGGAGAATTTTAGAGAAAATTTAGCAAATAAAGTGGAAGAAATTTGGTGGAAAACAAACTCAACGCAAATACCGTATTTATAGAAGGGGAGTAACGGTGCAAAAACCCTAGAAAATGCAAAACTGTCAGCATGACATCATACAAATTAGCCGTTATAGTGTTTAACGGTAACTAGGAGTCTAAGAGTTATTGAGCAAATATAACTCTCTTTATTGTTTAACCCGGTAAAATTGACATCTCACCCCTGGCCTGATCCAGCACGGGTAAAATGTCAAGGGGCAATTGTTAGGCCCAGTTTAGCCTGGTCTGACTCTAACCTGGCCTGACCATACTAGGCTGATTGAGGCAACCAGAGACCGGACAAATCTAACTACTATTTGGCTATTGAAGAGTATTACAGGATAAGCAGGCTACTAAATCCTGAAAAAGAAGCTTGATGGTAAGTGCAGAATAGCCTGGTAGGACATTCAAACAGGCTGGATTAAGAAGATAAACAAGAGAGGCAATTGTATGAGCTAATAATCACGTCCTATTCTCAAGGAATACCAAGTCTAACTATAAGACTATATCATCAATGAATCAAGACGTATAAAAGAAGGAGAGCTAAAGATTAGTTAAGAGTAAAACGAGTCAAACCGGATTAATAGGGAGTGTGCCCTATTAATCTGGCAAAAACTCCGAGAAAAGAGAGGGACGTTGAGATCAGTACAACATTAACATTTGTAGGACTATAAATATTGTAATCTGGCATTTGTAAATTCATTCATTATTCATTGATTTTTATTTAGCTATTCCACAATTTACCTTTCATTATTTCTCGGATATTCAATTATATATACAAATTTATATTCAGCTTATTAAAATAATACAAGTGATATTCTTTATACTCAGTCTTCCCTTATTATTCACTCACAATATTCCAAACTTATAGAACTAGATACCCAAATTACTCTTTAATCAAGCCGGATCCATTCAGGGGAAATCCTGCTAAAACAATAGCGAAACCCCTCACTCAACTCTTACTTAAAGATGCCCAATTCCATTTCACTGATGAGTGTGTTGAAGCCTTTAATAGAATCAAGGAAGCACTAATCTCGGTACCGATCATTCAACCTCCAAATTGGGAACTACCGTTCGAGATTATGTGTGATGCTAGTAACTACGCCGTTGGAGCGGTTCTTGGCCAACGGGTAGGAAGAGCTCTTCATGCCATCTACTATATAAGAAAGACTCTTGATCCTCCCAAGTGAACTATGATACCACCGAGAAAGAGCTTCTTGCCATTGTCTATGCTTTGGACAAATTCCGTTCCTACTTACTCCGATCCAAAGTGATTGTCTTTTCGGATCACCGTGCTCTCCGACACCTCTTGATAATGAAGGAGGCCAAACCAAGGTTGTTAAGATGGATTTTGCTTCTTCAAGAATTCGAGTTGGAGATAAGAGACAAGAAAGGAGACGAAAATGTAGTGGCGGATCACTTGTCAAGGATCCGGTTTCATGATGAACAAGGAGAAACGCCGATCAATGACTCATTTCCCGACGATATCTTGATGGCCATTCAAACACAACTTGAAAGGCATATCACCCCATGGTTTGCCGATTATGCCAACTATATCGTTGGAAGAGTACTCCCTCCAAAGTTGAACTACAACCAAAGGAAGAGGTTCTTATTCGAAGTAAAAAGGTACTTTTAGGATGACCCAAATCTCTACAAAGAGTGTAGTGATGGGCTCTACCGAAGGTGCATCCCTCAATGGGAATTCCAAGGAATCTTGGAAGGATGCCACTCATCAACCTACGGTGGGCACCATGGAGCAAGGAGAACCATTGCAAAAATTCTTCAATCGGGCTTCTATTGGCCTACAATGTTCCAAGACACGAGGGAATTTATCATTCATTGTGATGCTTGTCAAAGGACGGGGACTATCTCTTGGAGGAATGAAATGCCACAAAGGGGCATACTAGAGGTGGAGATCTTCGATGTTTGGGGGATCGACTACCAAGGGCCGTTTGTGACATCCAATGGGAATAAGTATATCCTTGTGGACATAGACTACATCTCAAAGTGGGTGGAGGCAATTGCCACTCCAAACGAGAATGCAAAGGCGGTCACCAAGCTCTTGAACAAAATAATCTTCTCAAGATTCGGAGTTCCTAGAGCAATCATAAGTGATGGAGGAACGCATTTTCATGAAAAGAAACTCGCATCCCTTTTGACCAAGTATGGTGTTCAACATAGAACCGGCTTAGGATATCATCCTCAAACAAGCGGTCAAGTTGAAGTTTCAAATAGAGAGATCAAGCAAATTCTTGAGAAAGTTGTAAACAAGACTCGAAAAGATTGGAGCACAAAGCTTGATGATGCTCTTTGGGCTTATAGGACGGCCTATAAGACTCCCATAGGAGCCTCTCCTTACAAGCTTGTCTATGGAAAAGCATGCCACTTGCCAATCGAATTGGAGTACAAAGCTTTTTGGGCAATCTGAGCCCTTAACCTTAATCTCAAATTGAGTGGTCAAAAGAGGATGATACAAATTCAAGAGTTGGAGGAATTCCGACTACAATCTTATGAGAATGCCAAGATCTACAAGGAAAGGACAAGATTGCTCCATGACAGGAGGATCAAGCAAAAAGCCTTGCACAAAGGGGATAAAGTCCTTCTATTCAATTCCCGCTATCGACTCTTTCCGGGAAAATTGAACTCTAGATGGATGGGTCCCTATGTGATCACCGAAGTTGGAAAATATGGGGATTTTTAAATCAAGGCGGAAGATGGAAGCAAATTCAAGGTCAATGGTCAAAAATTGAAGCCATATTATGAGGGAGCATTTGTTGGAGAGGTCGAGGTCACCTACCTCGGGCATCCTCATCCTTGAAGGAATCATCAAAGGGAGAGTTTGGTGGAGTCCTCCCTAAACCACCACTTGTAAATATACTAACCCCTCTAACTTGTATTTATAATTTTGTTGCATTCCTTTTATCATAAACATAAATTCTTTCCATGAGAGTAAGTGAGGGAGGGTCACTAATGATTTTTGATGAAGGAAGGAACTAGTTTTCAAGTGTGGGGAAACTTTTATCGGAGTCAAGGAAATCAAAGGGAATCCGCGGCAAGAAATACGAGCGTATAAAGAGAGAATCCGCTCGGTTTGTATAAAGACGACCGTCTTATTGAGAATACGCTCGTCCGGCAGGAATCCGAGCATCTGAAGATGAATCCGCTCGTCTTTTTGCTGCAACATTTTAAGAAAAGTTCCTGTAACAGAATCCGCTCGGCTATGAGAAAAGACGCTCGTCTTGTGCTCGATCCGCTCGTCTTGGCTGCATCAAATGTTTGCAAAAATTCGCTGTAAGAGAATCCGAGCGCCTTCCCTGGAATCCGCTCGTCCCAGAATGACAGAATCTGAGCGTCCCGAGCCCGAGTCCGCTCGTCTTCCTGCGGCCCTCACTCCCGATTTTTCCAATTTTAATTCTCCCCACCACACAATTTGTGACACATCACCCTTCCTTCCAGTTGCATTATAAAAACCCACCTCCTTATGACTCCAAAGCATATCCCAAACACTCTTTTATTCCACAAAATCAAAAAGCCCCAATTTCTAGGGTTTCAAAAGCAACATTCAATCCACAAAGAGCATCTTCATACTTCAACAAATCAAAAATTCCAACTCAACAATCAAAGAATGGGACCAAAGGGATCTTCCTTTAGGGATAGAAGAAGACCAAGAGTAAGAGGAAGCTCTTTTACCTCTCACATCAACACTCTAAGGAGGGAGCATGAAGAAATTGTGGATCTTACAAGGCTTGATGACTTCTCAAATGTTGAATTCGTCAATGATGTGCAAAGGCTCGTTTTTAACCGGCTTCTTCGTAAGAACATTCTCCCTACTAAGTTTTTATGTCATAGAACTTTAAGGAAGCTTGGGATTTACCATCAAATGGAAGCCCTTTTTGAGTTGTTTGGTCTCTCTACCCTATTCCACATGCACGAGCAAACTTACCGATCCCTTGTTCTTGAATTTTTAAGCTTCTTGAAAATCACAACCTTGAATAAAACGATATGCATAGAATTTAGGTTGGAGAGTGTTTCAAGAATGATGACTCTAGTGGAATTTGCTAATGTGCTTGGTCTCGATGTCTCGCCTACCCGGACATCAAAACCGAAGAGATATAGTGTTGCACCCCTGTGGAGGGCCATGACCGGCCGAGATTTCATGTACGTCAAGGAGTGTCTAGCTTTCCACATTCAAAATCCTATTTTGAGACTTACTTACCGGTTCCTTTCCGGCACCCTCCTTGCTCGCCGAGACCCGGCAATAGTGAACGAACTCGATCTTGTGTTCATGGAGTCCTATCTCGATATCCAAGGAAGGAGTGGGTACCACTTTAATGCGCCTCTTGTGCTACTCGAGAAGTGGGCTAAGTTCAGAAACGGTGAAGATGATGGGATGAAACACATTGTTAATGGAGGGCTCATTACAAAGATTGCAAAGCATTTCAATCCAAAATTTAATGAGAATAATGAGTACACTCCTCTTTCCGGGAATACAAGGATAAATGAAGACCTTATTCTTGTGCATCATCATTGGATAACCCTTGAGGGGGTTGATAAAAGGATCAAGTGGATAACAAAAGTGTAATACTCCGTATTTATAAGTCTTGGGCTACTCTATCGAGTAGCCCTTACTCTGTCGAGTAAGGGTAAGTTGCGAAATAAAATAGTTTCTGACCTGTTGGGTACTCGATCGAGTAGCTGGGGTACTCGATCGAGTAAGGGGGTACTCGATCGAGTACCTTGGGTACTCGATCGAGTGTCCGGTTTTACGGGGAGTTTTCTCGGGTTTTGTTAATTATGCGATTAAGGTATTTAAACATAATCGTCATTGTTTTAAATCACTTTTACAAAACCTAAAACCCTGTTTAAGAGAGAAAGCAACCAGTTCATCTTCCTAATCGCATCCTTAGCAATTCCGAGTTCGACGGTCGTTCTTCTTGTCGTAATTCGTGTCGTTGAGTTCCTTGCGTCGAGGGTAAGCTTTTAATATAATTTTTATAATGTTTTGTTAAGTTTGGTTAAACCTTAATTTAGAGATTGGGGGTTTTTATAGGTAGTATGTGATGTGTAGCCTTTATGTGTTATATGATAGGAGGAGGATTCGTAGAACAGGCTTTTTGAGACAAAATGTTGATACCGTCTCGCATCTTTTGTTGTGCTTTCCGGGTAGGATTTCCTACTCGCATTAGTCCCATAATGGGATATTGGTGATGTCTTTGTAGTTAGTTGTTTGATATGATGATTGTCTTGTGTTTGTGGTTGTGATTGCTGTTGATGGTTCTCGAGATGCGTTCTCAGCTGAGTGGGGTCACTTGCGGGAGTGACTTCACGCCCTAGTTTCGCCCTTCGTGGAACCCGCCACGGAAGGGGATGTGCACATTAATGGGACAGGGTTATCGCTCGGTATGATGAGCGGGGCTTAGGTGGGAACGGCCGCGGTCCCCCATCGGCGTAGTCCGGTCCAAAGGGACGGTCGGATTGAGATGATGGGAGTTGGTTGGTGGTGTGTGTGTGTGTGTGACATTCACCAAATCTGTTTATCTTGTTATTGTTATCTATATTGATTGTGTGATTAGTACGACCCGGTGTTGTTTTGTAAACTGCGGTGATCCATTCGGGGATGGTGAGCGGATATTGAGCGGTATTGAGATGAGTACTCGGGATAGCCGGGATGCCACGACAGGATGATAGGAGTCTTCCGCGTAGCCTTTAGTTTATTTACCTTTCGATTAGACAATCGGTTTGAATAATGTATCGTACTTTGGTTTGGTTTTGAGGATTGTATTTATTCATTAAACTATTTATAATAAACGTTGTTTCTTTATTGTTGTTTGATTATCATTGCCTCGGGTAACCGAGATGGTAATGTCTTCATACCTGAGTGGTCCTGGTAAGGCACTTGGAGTATGGGGGTGTTACAAAATGGTATCGAGCGACGATCCCGAAACTCGTAACCAATGAACTTAATGAACATAGGGAGTCAATTAAAATGAACCCGGGTAAAAGTTGTAGGAGCTAGTGCAAAGGCTTGGGAGACGTCCTAAAGTCGCGGGGTCGCCCTACAACTTTGAACCGGTCACATGGGGAAGTGTTTGTCGAGTTGTATGTGTGTTTGGTTAACTTGTTTACAAATGTGATGGAATGTGTTGATTGTTGGATGTTCGAAGTTGGAAGTTGAGAAGGTGAAAGAAAAGTGATGATATATAGAAACTGTTGATGAAATGATAACATGTTGAATGTTTTACAACGTGGCAATTAGTAGCATGATGAAATGATCTCGTAGATATAGAAAAAAATGTGTAGCATGATTGTTATGATATAATATGTGATTTATAAAGTTTAACATGTTAGCATATGACGTAACATGCGGGTAGCTCTTACGAATTAGTGTTACTCGATCGAGTGGGACTGACTCGATCGGGTGGGTTTTTGGCGATTTTGAGTCCAGAATCGAGTTTTGGGGCACTCGATCGAGTAACTAGGGGTACTCGATCGAGTAGGGGGTCACTCGATCGAGTAGCCTGGATACTCGATCGAGTAAGTAAGAGATCAGAAGGTCTGTTTGGTTCTGGAGTTTGGGTACTCGATCGAGTACGTGGGGCACTCGATCGAGTAGCCCGTTACTCGATCGAGTGTGTTTGGGAACTCGATCGAGTGGGTTCTGGGCATCGTGTTTTCGTGTTTTGAGGTTTAGTACGTGTGTTTATGTTTACCCTTTCTTATATAGCTTCAAGATGCCGCCCAAGAGAACTGCTTTGTATGCGAGAGCTGAGCTTATGACCGTGGATGACATCGTTAAGATGTTAGAGCACCAGGATGCTCTTACTGAGACCCTGAAGAGAGTGAATGAGGATAAGGATAAGGGTAAGGAAAAGGAGGTTGATCATTCTAAAATAAGCCTCTATATTGCGAGGTTTAACCCGAAAGAGTACAAGGGAGTTGGGGAGCCTAATCTGCTTGATAGTTGGCTGAGAGAGATGGAGAACATCTTAGACCTGGTTCATTGTCCTGATGAGATGAGGGTGGAACAGGCTGCGTTCTATCTGAGGGAGGCAGCAGGCAAGTGGTGGGATTCAGTGAAGGTGAGTGCTAAGGAGATGTACACCAACCAAGGCTTACCTGCTATACCTAGGGAGGAGTTTCGTAGGGCTGTGAGGAAGGAGTTCGTACCGGAGCATGTAAGGAGTAAGTTGAAGGAAGAGTTTGATAAGTTTAAGATGACCGCTGAGATGTCGGTAGCCGAGTACTACAGACAGTTCAATGAGAAGTCCAGGTATGCTGAGGATATGGGTTTGAGTGAGGAGAACCTGGCTTTGAGGTTTGAAAGAGGGTTGACTACCACGATTATGGATAAGTTACCCGTGGGGATCCTGACTGATGTTAAGGAAGCTTATGAGAGGGCTGGGAGAGCGGAGAGGTTGGTGGAGATGGCTCAGGAGAGGTCTGGTGGTGAGAAGAGGAAATCTGAGAGCGAGGGTGGTGGCCAATCTAATTACAAGAAAGGCAACCACAATCAGTCTAAGGGGTTTTCTTCTGGGTCAGGGTTCAGTGCTGGGGATTCCTTTGGGCGTGGCCGTGGGAGTGTGAGTAATAGCTTGGGAGTGACCTGCTTTGGTTGTGGTGGTGTAGGCCACAAGAGACATGAGTGCACGAGTGCACCGGGATCTTTCGAGACCTCGCACAGAGCTTCGCGAGCAACAGACCGGCTGGATCATGGCCAAACCGGGGAAGTCAGAGTTACCAGAGTGGAGGCAACCGCAACGGCGGTAATTCTTATCAGAAAACACCGACGAACAACAACAACAATCAAGGGTCGGGTGCTAAGCCGACCGCATCACCAAGATCTTGTCCAGGAGGTGGGCGGAAGACCAAAGGGCAAGTTATTCATGATGGAGAAGAAAGCAAATGAGGAAGATGCGCATGTTATCACCGGTACATTTCTTGTTAATGGTGTTCCTACCTTTGTTTTGTTTGATTCGGGGGCTTCTCAGTCGTTTGTGTCTTCGAGTCATGTAACACAGTTGGGTTTGAGAGTATATGAATCTGTTAGTGAGCAAGTTTTCATACCTTCGGGTGAGTCTGTATCGTGTGGGAGGTTGTTTAGAGATGTATCTTTGATAGTTGGGCAAGTTGATTTCCCTGTAGACTTGCTAGAGTTTCCTTTTAACGGTTTTGAGATGATAGTTGGGATGGATTGGTTAGGAAAGTATAAAGCTAAGATAGACTGTCATCAAAAGAAAGTGTCCTTAAGAGGTCCAAAGGGTGTTAGTGTGTCTTACCGTGGGTTTCTAGTCAAACCCAAAGTTAAGTTGATTGCAAATTGTTACCTTGAAGTCTTATCTGAGGAAGGGATGTCCTTTGATCCTGCGCCATGTGAGAGATGACCGGATAGAGATTCCGACGTTGATGAGATACCAAAGGTGGGAGAGTTTGCGACATTTTTCCGAGGAGATTCCGGTTGCCACCGAAGAGGGAGATAGACTTCACCGTTGAGTTGAAGCCAGGGACGGGGCCAATCTCTAAGGCACCGTACCGTATGGGTCCTAAGGAGATGGAGGAGCTTAGGAAGCAGTTGGATGATTTGATAGAGAAGGGATACATTAGACCAAGTGTATCACCTTGGGGAGCACCAGTTCTTTTCGTGAAGAAGAAAGATGGGAGCTTGAGGTTGTGCATAGATTACAGGGAGCTGAACCGTGTGACGATAAAGAACAAGTATCCTTTGCCAAGGATAGATGACCTGTTTGACCAGTTGAGCGGTGCAACAGTCTTTTCTAAGATTGATTTGAGGTCGAGGTACCATCAGGTGAAGATTAGAGAGGTGGATATACCAAAGACAGCTTTCACGTCGAGGTATGGCCATTATGAGTATGTGGTGATGCCGTTTGGGTTGTCTAATGCGCCGGCAGTGTTTATGGATTTGATGAATAGAATCTTCAGACAGTTCTTGGACCAGTTTGTAGTAGTGTTTATCGATGATATCTTAGTCTACTCTAAGACTAAGGAGGAGCATGAGGAGCATCTGAGGATCGTGTTGCAGACTTTGAGGGATCATGAGTTGTATGCTAAGCTGTCCAAGTGTGAGTTCTGGTTAGAGAAAGTTGCTTTTCTGGGGCATGTGATCTCTAAAGATGGGGTAGCAGTCCTGGATCCGAAGATTGAGGCGGTGACAAAGTGGGAAGCACCAAAGAATGTTGCGGAGGTTAGGAGTTTCTTGGGTTTAGCTGGATACTACAGACGGTTCGTGAAAGATTTCTCCAAGATAGCTAGACCGATGACAGCGTTGATGAGGAAAGAGAACAGGTTTCGTTGGGATGAGAGTTGTGAGACGGCGTTCCAAACATTAAAGGAGCGTTTGACCACAGCTCCTGTCCTCGCATAGCCTGAAGGGAGCGAGAATTTTGAGGTTTATACAGATGCCTCGAAGAATGGGCTGGGATGTGTGTTGATGCAGAATGGTAAAGTGATTGCCTATGCTTCTAGGCAGTTGAAGCCTTATGAGGAGAACTACCCTACCCATGATCTGGAGTTGGGTGCAGCGGTGTTTGCTCTCAAGATTTGGAGACATTACCTTTATGGAGCAATCTTTAAGGTATTTTCTGATCACAAGAGTCTTAAGTACATCTTCACGCAGAAGGAGTTGAACATGAGACAGAGGAGGTGGATGGAGTTGATTGGCGATTACGACATGGAAATAATCTACCATGAAGGGAAGGCCAATGTTGTTGCTGATGCTTTGAGTAGGAAGAGTGTACATTCCTTGTGTACAGCTCTATCTTTGATGAGGCTGAGGGATGAGGTAGCGAGCTTTGGGATACATATGATGTAGAAAGGAGATGCCATGGGTGATATGACAGTACACCTGGAGTTTTATGATGATATTCGGAATAAGCAGGCTTTGGATCCTAAGATAGTTGAGTGGAGAGCTGGAGTAGAGAAAGGGACAGTGTCCCGGTTTTCTATTCATACAGATGGTAGTTTGAGGTTTGATGGTAGGTGGTGTGTTCCTAATGATGAGGAGTTGAAAAAGACGATCATGACGGAGGCGCATTGCACACCGTATTCGGTTCATCCAGGTGGAGACAAGCTATACAAGGATTTGAAGAAAACGTTTTGGTGGCCTGGGATGAAAAAAGAGACAGCTGAGTTTGTGTCCCGTTGTTTGACATGCCAGAGAGTTAAAGGGGAACAGAGAAGACCACAAGGTAAGATTCAGTCTTTAGAGGTGCCTGAGTGGAAGTGGGAATCCATTTCCATGGATTTCATTGTGGGTTTGCCTAAGAGTCAACAAGGTAACAACATGATTTGGGTGATAGTGGATCGTCTGACCAAGTCAGCTCACTTTGTTCCAATGAAAGATACATGGACTAAGGCACAATTGGCTATGGCCTATCGAAAGAACGTGCTTAAGTTACATGGAGTCCCTAAGTGAAGGAAATGTAGATTCATATACATTATAACATACTCATATATGTCAAAATAATTTGTCATAAATTAAAACGGATCTTATGCATGCAAACATTAATAAAAGATAAGAGAAATAATCTCCTTACATTGAAGTATTTCGGCTATTAGGGCACAAAAGAGATCACCTTTCTCTTTTGTTCTTGAGCTATTCCAATGGATGAACAAGATCTAAGAGTAAGATCTCTCCCCAAGCTTTATACCCAAGGCTTAACACTTAATCTAATTAATATTATAAGTACTAGTATAATATTAATCTTAGTAGAAAATTGAACCAAAATAATGTATAACTCTTGAATTATTTCGGTTTTGATGAGAGATAAAGAGAGGATTTTATTTCTCTAGAATTTCTCTTTTTGGATGAGTGTATGAATGAAAAATAATACACTAGCTTTTAGTATATTACTTAGTAAAATTATATGAAAAACAATGACATATTGCCTTCCCCAAAACCGTGTAAGAGGAGGCTTATTGGGGAGCCAATGCATGAAAATTTTGTTCTTCACAAGAAACCATAGGCATGCATGCCTAGACTTACTTTTTCATCATTGTGTTTTATCAACTAAATAAAACAATTAACTAGCTTAATCTCCCCAATTATTTCGGCACTTAACATAATATGGATCCCATATTATTTTTGTCAATTGTCTATATGTTACATGTTACATGTCACATATATTTGTTATGTATTTTTAACATATTAAAAATCAACGTATTAATTAAAATACGTCATATACAAAAATTGACTTAGTAATTTCATAATTACTTGTACCAAAATATTTTACCATTTATAAATTTCAACTGATTGAATTTATAATAATTCATTCATTTTAATTGTTACATTAAACAATTTATTTCATCCGAGTAATTATACAATTCAATTACTCAGACGTATCTCATTTAATCACATTTCAATTTGATACGTAAATACTACTTCCAAAATCGTCCGTCAATTTTCAAGTAATTTAATCAACTCGCAACGTTATACGATTAATTAAATAATCAATTAAGTGTATTGCCCTTTAGGTATGACCTAGGGGGTCAACTGATCACCACCGTCACACGACAGTAATGTCAAACTCTAGTCAGCCAATCATTACCGATATATGTTGACCATTGACAAGAATAAAATTACTTCCCTATTGTATTCTTAAAATGAGATTTAATAATGATATTTAAATCATGTGATCGCACTATTGTTGAGGACACATTTCCCAACAATCTCCCACTTGTCCTCGACAAGTGTGCGTCACCAATTCTCTTGTCCTATTACTATCTCCCACTCAATGCAAGGTGTCTTTCGTGTCGTACTTGCAAGTGATCATATCGAGAGTGGTTTCCTCGATCCGAGAATAACCGATTGACCGGATTTATCCACACCGGATACCTTCCGAGCGTGGCCACGCATTTCCGCTTCATTACTCCTCAAGTGGCCCCGAGATATTGTTATAACCCGACAAGGGGTGGACAATTCCTATCGCACTCATTCCCTTCGACTAGCCACAGCCATCATAACCCAAAATATGCCCATTTGACCCCATTTACGAAGGTCGTAGTAACACAAATCAAAGTTAATCTGAAACTGTGCCATCTTAGGAGAATAGTCTTTAGTCAAAAGAATCGACTCATTTGAATACTATAGTAGCTCTCGCCACGACCAGGCTATATAAATTTGCCGAACTCTATAAGCGGTCATTAGGCCCGACAAAAAATTCTTAACATCTTGCCTATGTGATCGACTAGTCATCTCATATGACTGTATGGCACTTGAACTTGCCATCAATCGCCTCACACTCTAGTCACTTCGAGACGTCACCTCTTATAAGTAACTATGGGCAAAACAATGTTAATCCATGTTCACTTTAACGGGGTTCAATTGTCTCTACAACCCGTTTGGATGTAACAAAGTATAAATTAAGGATAAAAGACAAATGCGATTATGAACATGAACAAAAACAACACTTTTATTTCATTTCAAAATCTAACAGAAATTTGGTACACGTTTAAGTCCCATGGACGTAACATGCCCATCATGCTTAGCCTGCGATAAAGGCTTGGTGAGCGGATCGGCTATGTTGTCATCCGTCCCAACCTTACAAATCGCAATTTCCTTTCTTTCAATGAAATCTCTTATTACATGATATTTTCTAAGTACATGTCTAGATCTATTACTAGACTTCGGCTCCTTAGCTTGGAAGATTGTCCCACTATTATCACAATAGAGAGTGATGGGATCATCGGCGGTAGGTACTACTTTTAGACCTTCCGTGAATTGCTTGATCCACATAGCTTCCTTGGCAGCCTCCGATGCTTTGCTATGTACTCAGCCTCCGTTGTTGAATCCGCGATTCAGACTTCCTTGAAGCTTCTCCACTTTACGGCACCACCATTGAGCATGAAAACAAAACCAACTTGTGATTTCATGTCATCTCTATCTGTTTGAAAACTTGAGTCCGTGTATCCTGTAACACGCAACTCAGTGTCTCCTCCAAACACAAGGATAGAGTCCTTTGTTCTTCTCAAGTACTTAAGGATGTTCTTGACAAAGAAATCCAGTGACTCTCACCCGGATTTGCTTGATATCTACTCGTCATGCTCAAGGCATACGAGACATCGAGACGTGTGCATATCATGGCATACATGATTGATCCAACAAATGAAGCGTAAGGGATCAACTTCATGCGTTCAACATCATGGGGTTCGGAGGGACATTGAGTCTGGCTCAATATCGTTCCGGTTACCATTGGTACCAAACCCCTTTTGGATTTGTCCATGCTTTGAATCGTCAAGAATCTTATCAACATAAGACTCTTGACTTAGTGCCAATATCCTCTTGGGTCTATCTCTATAGATCCGGATACCTAATATGCGTTGTGCCTCTCCTAAATCCTTCATTTGGAAGTGGTTACCTAACCACTTCTTAACAGAAGACAACATTGGAATATCATTTCCAATGAGTAGTATGTCATCGACATACAGGATTAGGAACACAACATTGCTCCCACTGAATTTCATGTATAAACATGGTTCCTCAACATTTCGAGTGAAACCATTCTCTTTTATAACATGATTGAATCGATGATTCCAACTTCTAGATGCTTGCTTAAGACCATAAATGGATCTCTTAAGCTTGCACACTTTGTTAGGATTTTTAGAATCAACAAAACCTTCGGGTTGTATCATGTACACCTCCTCCTCTAAATGCCCATTTAGAAAAGCGGTTTTGACATCCATTTGCCATATTTCATAATCATGAAATGCGGCGATCGCTAACAAAATCCGTATGGATCTTAGCATGGCTACGGGGCGAAGGTCTCATCATAATGGAGACCTTGGACTTGGGTAAATCCTTTTGCCACTAGCCTAGCTTTGTAGACATCGTCATGTCCTTCTATGCCATTTTTGACCTTGAATATCCATTTGCATTGGAGGGGTCTTGCCCCTTTAGGCAAATCTACCAAGTCCCAAACTTGGTTTTCAAGCATAGAATCCATTTCGGACTTCATGGCTTCAAGCCATAAGGTGGAATTAGGACTAGAGATTGCGGCCTTGTAGGTGGCGGGCTCGTCACTTTCCATAAGCAACACATCGAGCGTTCCATCTTCCTCGATAAGTCCCACATATCGATCGGGATGGCGAATAACTCGGCCCGTCCTTCTTAGTGGAGGAGGTACAACCGCGTTAGACGACGAAGGAACATCTTCTTGCGTCTCTATCTCGGTTTGTGGCTCTTGAACTTCATCAAGTTCAAAATTTCTCCCACTCTGTCTTTTAGAAATAAATTCTCTTTCTAAGAAGACACCTCAAAGACACAAACACTTTATGATCTTGAGGTTTGTAGAAGTAATACCCTCGAGAGGTCGAGGGATAACCTACAAATATGCATTTTTCGGATCTTGGGGCTAGCTTGTTGTCGTTCTTAGTTTTGACGTAAGCATCACATCCCCAAATCTTCATATAGGAAATATTTGGGATCTTACCCGTCCACATCTCACATGGAGTCTTTTCGGTGGACTTTGTGGGACTATTATTCAAAGATCGAATTGCGGTTTGAATCGCAAATCCCCAAAACGAGTTCGGCAACTCGGTTTGACTCATCATGGATCGAACCATATCAAGTAGGGTTCGATTTCTCCTTTCGGCAACACCATTGAGTTGTGGTGTTCCCGGTGGAGAAAGTTGTGATATAATACCACGACTTTTCAAGTGTGAATCAAATTCAAGACTAAGGTATTCACCACCACGATCGGATCGTAGTGCCTTAATCCTTTTGTTCAATTGGTTTTCTACTTCATTTTGAAATTCCTTGAATTTCTCAAACGCTTCACTTTTATGTCTCATTAAATAGACATGCCCATGTCTACTTAAGTCATCGGTGAAGGTTATAAAGTAGTCATAATTACCACGAGCGGTGATACTCATTGGTCCACATACATCGGTGTGTATGAGTCCCAATAGCTCACTTGCTCGTGTCCCTTTACCACTAAAAGGATTACGAGTCATCTTGCCAAGTAGGCAATATTCGCATGTACCAAATGATTGATAATCAAATGGTTTAATCACATTAGTCGAAATTAATCTCTTGATGCGATTCTCGTTTATATGACCCAATCGACAATGCCAAATGAACGCTTCACTTGGGTCACTTGTTTTGAGTTTCTTTGATTGTATGTTATAAATATCATTTGTTGGATTTGAGGTCTCTAAAATGTAAATGCCATTAATGGAAGAAGCTTGGCCAATAACCAAATCATTCCTAGAAATAGAGCAACGATTGTTCTTAATGACAAAACAAAAACCATCCATGTCTAGCATGGCGATTGAAATAATATTTTTAGAGAGCGTAGGAACATAAAAACAATTATGCAAATACAACTCAAAACCATTTGGCAAAGCTAGAACATAAGTTCCTTTGGATTCGGCCGCTACCCGAGCTCCATTTCCAAGTCGAAGATCCACATCTCCCTTGCTAAGCTTCTCCACATCTCTTAAACCCTGTAAATGATTACAAAGGTGAGAACCACAACCGGTATCTAGTACCCATGTCGTAGTGGAAGTATAATTTATATCAATAACATAAATTTCTTTAGGAATTGTACCTTTTGGAGTAATGAGTCCTTCCCTTATATTTCGCAAATACATAGGGCAATTCCTAAGCCAATGTCCCATGCCATAGCAATAATGGCACTCATCATTAACTTGCTTGAAGTTTTTGACTTTCTTTGCTTTCTTCTTGAACCTCTTGCCCTTTGTAGCAAGAACTTGATTGCTAGAGCTCCCACTAGCTTTGGCATCTTTGTCTTCCAGAGACAAAGACCCTATAGCTTGCATGAGGTAGTCTTCCTGAGACGGACTCACACGAGGTCTAGTAGTAGTGGGTGGTTTAGAAGTGGTGATGAAATTAAGGTTTCCATCCGAACCCATCCCGAAATGAAGTTCTCTAGTTGTATCGAAATTGTTGTTGGAGCATACGTCGTCAAGAACATGGTGATATGACTCAATAGTAATCGGTGCGGTATCATTTGATGGATTCATTGTAATACACTACAAATATGGAGGAAAGGAAATATTAACATTTGTCTTTTTAAATCATACTTGCAAATTTAACAAGATATGAACATTTATATAGTGACCTCTACCCAACTATAATAAATGATTCCAAGACCCAAATTCATATCGACTTAGGCACGGTAGGGCCGATTCATCCTTTATCAATATAACTCGGTGGATTAACGTTTAATCGATTCTACTTTTAGAACTCTTGGTCGATAATATTACATTAACATTTATCTTTAGCCCAAAACACATTCGACAAGGGCACGGTAGGGCCGATACATCCCTTATCAAAAACTTTTGTTGAGTTCAATCCAAATTTCGAATAAATGTGTCCATGATCCAAATCCATATCAACTTGGGCACGGTAGGGCCGATACATCCCTTATCAACATGAATTCGGTGGATTTAACATTCATCACCCACTTCCCCTACGTAACAAGGTTTGTACCCGGTAGGGCCGAGTGCACTCCCTCGCGAAATAGGTTTTCATGGTTTCTACTATTTGGTAAGGCTATATCTCAATTAATTGTTTTAGCGAGAGGTCATGTCAATTTATTATCTATCACGTTTTAAGTGAACTAAAGCGGTGAACTACGATAATTCTAATTGACACGGTCGATAAACTCGATAAAAGAAGATGCATGTTTTAGTTATGGCGATTTAGCGATGCATGTGACATAAATAAAATGCAAGCATAAAAGATAAATAAATCCTAGTATGGCCTTTCCTAAAATAGAAAAACTATTAATCTATTACATATTCGGAAACCAACTCCATTGGTCCCTTGAACTTCGGTTGTGGCACGCATCTCGAGGTAACACCGTCTTTATGTATCGTCATTCTTGAAGTAATCCGTCTTTTGGAACTCCGGAATGAATAAAATTACATAATAAATTACATAATTTCCTATTATACATTT
Source organism: Silene latifolia (assembly GCF_048544455.1). Taxonomy (NCBI): domain Eukaryota; kingdom Viridiplantae; phylum Streptophyta; class Magnoliopsida; order Caryophyllales; family Caryophyllaceae; genus Silene; species Silene latifolia. The sequence continues at coordinate 161,263,143 of NC_133526.1, forward strand.
GTAACTAAAATAAAATAAATCTATTAAATATTACAAAACGGTGATACGAGATCACAATAAAAATTACAACCGAATCGATATTCCCATACATTTCGGGAAATACCAACCAAAAACTAAGGCCATACTAAGTAAAATTACATAATTCAAAATTATATAAATTAAAATTATGACAATCAAAAGGAAAATGCAGCATTATAATATGTATGAACATGCTCAATTTTATGCTAAATCGCCTTTAAATAGCCAATATCGTATATTACTCGGTTTTTACGGATTTGCGTGATTTCAACATTTTATAATCACAAAAATACATAAACTCATATTTATGCATAAGTTAATTACCCTAACCTCTTAGGACTCAAAATATAGTCTTCACTAATAATTTGACCATAATTAACCTTTATTTATAAAATTGTTCATAAATGGGCCAAAAATACAAAATTAAGCTATAAAACTTCAAATAAATCCAAAAATTCCAAATAAATTCAAAATTTGAAATTTAAATTCATGAACATTCTGGAAAAAAAATCCATGACACTCATAATGTTCAAAATCATAGGTTAAAAATTTCGAAAATTTTCCGGAAAAACAATGTTGCGGTTTATCGATATTTAATAAAATAATCATAAAAACATGGAAAAATTATATTCATTAATTTTTCAATTTTAGATCTGAAAAATATAATAAAATGCAACATTAGACGTTTTTCCTTAGTCATAGGTTATGTTTTATTAATTTTCATTAATAATGTCACTATTTATGCCATTTTTCTTCAAAAATTCATAAATCATGCTAAAAGACTTCTTTATAGCCAATTATTTTACACACATCTTGTAAAATTGCATGTGACAACATATAAATTTTCTATGACCAGATTCGAAATTTAACTCATATTAACCTATTTTACTCTTAAATCCGAATTTAACAATGAAAAATTCATTTTTCGAGCATAACAAGTGCAAAAATTATGAAAAATTACAGGTTATCTCAAAATAATATATGTAACAACATATCCAAAGATCAACTTAAAATTCGAAGTATAGCTAATTTTCGACCAAAAATGACATTTTTACTCATAAAATCACATTTAAATGTCATTATTATTAAATATGAACAATAAAAATCCGAAAAATTAACCAAAAAATCCTAAAACACTTTAGGACCAGAAATATTAACATGCATGTAATTATTTCGTGATATATCATAATAACACAAATTTTACAAGTTTTATTTTGTTATTCATATAACTCGGAAAAACTTTTAACCAATTTGCATGCAAACAACCGTGGCTCATGATACCGATTGAAGGAAATGTAGATTCATATACATTATAACATACTCATATATGTCAAAATAATTTGTCATAAATTAAAACGGATCTTATGCATGCAAACATTAATAAAAGATAAGAGAAATAATCTCCTTACATTGAAGTATTTCGGCTATTAGGGCACAAAAGAGATCACCTTTCTCTTTTGTTCTTGAGCTATTCCAATGGATGAACAAGATCTAAGAGTAAGATCTCTCCCCAAGCTTTATACCCAAGGCTTAACACTTAATCTAATTAATATTATAAGTACTAGTATAATATTAATCTTAGTAGAAAATTGAACCAAAATAATGTATAACTCTTGAATTATTTCGGTTTTGATGAGAGATAAAGAGAGGATTTTATTTCTCTAGAATTTCTCTTTTTGGATGAGTGTATGAATGAAAAATAATACACTAGCTTTTAGTATATTACTTAGTAAAATTATATGAAAAACAATGACATATTGCCTTCCCCAAAACCGTGTAAGAGGAGGCTTATTGGGGAGCCAATGCATGAAAATTTTGTTCTTCACAAGAAACCATAGGCATGCATGCCTAGACTTACTTTTTCATCATTGTGTTTTATCAACTAAATAAAACAATTAACTAGCTTAATCTCCCCAATTATTTCGGCACTTAACATAATATGGATCCCATATTATTTTTGTCAATTGTCTATATGTTACATGTTACATGTCACATATATTTGTTATGTATTTTTAACATATTAAAAATCAACGTATTAATTAAAATACGTCATATACAAAAATTGACTTAGTAATTTCATAATTACTTGTACCAAAATATTTTACCATTTATAAATTTCAACTGATTGAATTTATAATAATTCATTCATTTTAATTGTTACATTAAACAATTTATTTCATCCGAGTAATTATACAATTTAATTACTCAGACCGTATCTCATTTAATCACATTTCAATTTGATACGTAAATACTACTTCCAAAATCGTCCGTCAATTTTCAAGTAATTTAATCAACTCGCAACGTTATACGATTAATTAAATAATCAATTAAGTGTATTGCCCTTTAGGTATGACCTAGGGGGTCAACTGATCACCACCGTCACACGACAGTAATGTCAAACTCTAGTCAGCCAATCATTACCGATATATGTTGACCAGTTGACAGTAACAAAATTACTTCCCTATTGTATTCTTAAAATGAGATTTAATAATGATATTTAAATCATGTGATCGCACTATTGTTGAGGACACATTTCCCAACACTAAGGACATCGTGTCTGACAGAGATGCGAGGTTTATATCGAGGTTTTGGAAGGAGTTGCAGGAATCGTTGGGGACAACTTTGAAGATGAGTACAGCATTTCATCCTGCGACAGACGGGCAGACTGAGAGAACAATCAAGACTCTTGAGGATATCTTGCGAGCTTGTGTGATGGATTTTGGTGGTAGCTGGGAGCAGAGGTTGGACTTGATAGAGTTTTCTTACAACAACAGCTATCACACCAGTATTGGTATGGCACCGTTTGAGACCTTGTATGGGAGGAGATGTAGGAGTCCAATCTGTTGGGACGACAATCTTGAGGCAAAGGGTTTTAGGACCGAGATGGTGCATGAGATGGTGGAACAGTTAAGATGATCGGGAACGGATGAGAGCAACCCAGGATCGACAAAAGAGTTATGCGGATCTACATCGTCGGGACATAGAGTTTCAAGTTGGGGACAAGGTTCTTCCGAAAGTGTCTCCGATGCGTGGAGTTATGAGATTTGGGAAGAAAGGCAAGCTAAGTCATAAGTTTATAGGGCCTTATGAGATCTTAGAGCGAGTTGGGGAAGTTGCTTATCGTTTGGCTTTACCACCATGCGTTGGAGAGAGTGCATAATGTGTTTCATGTATCGCAGTTTGCGAAAGTATGTGAGTGACCCGTCACATGTGTTGGAGGCAGAGAGCTTAGAGCTAGATGAGTCTTTATCATATCTGGAGGTGCCTAAGCAGATTCTAGACCGAAAGGTTAGAAAGACTAGGAGTGGTGAGACGGTTTTGCTTAAGATCCTTTGGTCTAACCACGAGACTGAGGAAGCTACATGGGAGGCAGAGGATATCATGAAAGAGCGTTACCCTTTTCTCTTTGATCAGGTATGTATGGTTACGAGGACGTAACCTTGTTTCTTTTAGGGGGTAGGAGATGATCGCGAGCAGTTTTTACGAGTTTTATACCCCTTTTATATGTTGTGTCGGTATGTTTGTCGGGATGAGTTGGGTTAGTATCATGTTTTACGTTGAATTTTGTTTGACCTTCGAGTCGGGAAGCTTATGGGAGTACCTTTGTTTAGTAGTGGTTTGAACTTCGGGGACGAAGTTCCTTTTAAGGAGGGAAGACTGTAATACTCCGTATTTATAAGTCTTGGGGTACTCTATCGAGAAGCCCTTACTCTGTCGAGTAAGGGTAAGTTGCGAAATAAAATAGTTTCTGACCTGTTGGGTACTCGATCGAGTAGCTGGGGTACTCGATCGAGTAAGGGGGTACTCGATCGAGTACCTTGGGTACTCGATCGAGTGTCCGGTTTTACGGGGAGTTTTCTCGGGTTTTGTTAATTATGCGATTAAGGTATTTAAACATAATCGTCATTGTTTTAAATCACTTTTACAAAACCTAAAACCCTGTTTAAGAGAGAAAGCAACCAGTTCATCTTCCTAATCGCATCCTTAGCAATTCCCGGAGTTCAGACGGTCAGTTCTTATCGTAATTCGTGTCGTTGAGTTCCTTGCGTCGAGGGTAAGCTTTTAATATAATTTTTATAATGTTTTGTTAAGTTTGGTTAAACCCTAATTTAGAGATTGGGGGTTTTTATGGGTAGTATGTGATGTGTAGCCTTTATGTGTTATATGATAGGTGGAGGATTCGTAGAAGAGGCTTTTTGAGACAGCTGTTGATATCGTCTATACTGTTGTGCTTTCCAGGTAGGATTTCCTACTCAGTATTAATCCCATAATGGGATATTGGTGATGTGCTGTAGTTAGTTGTTTGATGTGATGATTGTACTGTGTTTGTGGTTGTGATTGCTGTTGATGGTTCTCGAGATGCGTTCTCGGCTGAGTGGGGTCACTTGCGGGAGTGACTTCACGCCCTAGTTTCGCCCTTCGTGGAACCCGCCACGGAAGGGGATGTGCACATTAATGGGACAGGGTTATCGCTCGGTATGATGAGCGGGGCTTAGGTGGGAACGGCTGCGGTCCCCCACTGGCAGGGCTGGTCCAGTGGACAGTCAGTATTGAGATGATGGGAGTTGGTTGGTGGTGTGTGTGTGTGTGTGACAGTTCAGCTGTCTGTTTATCTTGTTATTGTTATCTATATTGATTGTGTGATTAGTACTGACCCCGGTGTTGTTTTGTAAACCTGCGGTGATCCATTCGGGGATGGTGAGCAGATATTGAGCAGGTATTGAGATGAGTACTGGGATAGCTGGGATGCCACGACAGGATGATAGGAGTCTTCCGCTGTAGCCTTTAGTTTATTTACCTTTCAGTTAGACAGTCAGTTTATAATGTATCGTACTTTGGTTTGGTTTTGAGGATTGTATTTATTCATTAAACTATTTATAATAAACGTTGTTTCTTTATTGTTGTTTGATTATCATTGCCTCGGGTAACCGAGATGGTAATGTCTTCATACCTGAGTGGTCCTGGTAAGGCACTTGGAGTATGGGGGTGTTACAAAAGGGAGTGATCCAATCTACTTACCAATGACCGGACTACCAAGAATCTTACCAAGAAGGGGACCTTTATCACCAATCCCATCCTACCTCATCCCCGCAAACCCAACCCAAGCAAGGCAAGCACCACCACCACCAAATCCCCAACAACAACAAGAGCAACAACCACACGATGAGAAAATCAAAGTACCTCCCTACCCTTTTCCATATCAACCGTACAACCACCCTAACCCCTTTATCCTCCCCCGTGATGACTTTGTAATGGGAATTCTCCAAGATTTGCACTTCCGACAATATGAAGCTACCGTGAATAATTATTATGCACTTTACCCTCAATACCACGATATGATTCAAAGAGGGAAGATTAGTGAGGAGGGAGCATTTCCCTCTTGGGCACAAATGGATATACTCTTCCCCAATCCAAAAAGAGCAAATGAAGGGGCAAATAGGCGACAAGATGAAGGGAGCGACAAATCTTGCGGTGGGGATACGGTGGAGCTTGGTAGCGAAGAAGATGAGTTCATGGACCCTAATACAAGTGATGCATCCAAGAAAATATGGGATAGTGACCTAGAGGGAGATGATGGCGATCTCTAGAAGATCTCTTCATAGCTAGATGGAGTGGGCATGAGGCACCCATCTCAAGCTTAAGTGAAGTTTCCTTATCTCCTCTCTTTATTTTCAATTTTCATGAAAGAAGTTTATGTTTTGTTAACTTGTACAATATTTAACTTTGACTTGGTCGGAGAGTCCTAGCAACATGAGGACTAACGCCTCGGCCACATTGAGGTGTTATTTTATTGTTCCCTTTGAAAAATCCAAAATGACAACATTTAGTTTCATGCATTACATCTTGTGTGCATGAACTACCCAATAATTTAAGACATTAGAAATAATGTCTATCTCGGTTTGGGGAAGTACATGCATACGCAACGGGAGGTAATCTAAATTTTGCTCTCCGTCATAAACAAAAAAACCATGCATCATGTAGTGTAGATTAGTATAGCTTGCATTTAGTATAGAATTCATGCATCATTCTTGCATAATTTCCTATCATATTGGCCATTGAGGACAATGCCCATATTAGTGTGGGGATGGGAAATTCTAACTTAACTTTTACTCAAAAAACCAAAAAAATAAAAAAATTTCAAAAAAAAAATCAAAAAATTTGAAAAATTTGAAAATCCAAAAACAAGTTCATTTCCTTTGTAGTGTAGACTTGTATATATTGTTGTATATATTGTGTTTGTTCTATCCTTGTTCACATTGATCGACTACGCCACATCCGAGACATGAGGATATTGAAGACCGCATGGTATGATCTTTCAAATCTCCTTTTTCCTCTTTATGTTAATGACTATGTGGCTTTATTTTGATTGATGCGGTATGAACAATGTGAATTTAGGACTTGCATTTAGATTATATGGCATATTAGTTGGTAGAATCATTTGCATTAGGATGTATATATGTTAGTTGCATCATGGCATATAGTTGCATGTTAGAAAAATTTTGCGAAACCGTCTAATTGGGAAGCTTGACAAGTGTATATAGGCCCTAGTAGATGCTTTTTCTTCTTAAGACTTTGCTTGTTAGAATACTTGTAAAACACCCTAGGATGTGTCATGCTAGTATCCTTTGACCCATGGATTAAGGCCTAGTCAAGAGTACCTTGTGGTGTGATAACTGCATGGCTACCGTTTATTCCAAGGTGACCCTTGAAACCATGCAACCATCATTCATCCATGTTCTACCATACATTTAGTCATCAAAGGGAATGGGGACAAAAAGAAATTGTTCAAAAATTTGAGTTCAAGAAAAGAAAAGAAAAGAAAAAGTTTGCAAAATGCATCAAAAGAAAAGAGGAGTAACAAAAATGAAAACTCTTATGCTTCAAATATAAGCCACCCTCACTACATATGGGGTGACTTTGAAAATTTTCAAAAGGAAATGCAAAAAGTTGAAAAGTTGTCAAGGTTGAATTGCCAAAAATCAAAAGAAATGGCAAAAGAAAGTGTTCTAAAATGTTATATGCCACAAGAAATTGGGGGGGAAAACAACAACAAAAGTAAACTCCCAAAATGAAACTCAAATACTATTGATCCCTTTATCCATCGTATCCATTTTTGTGCATGGTAGAGAGGGGACGACCCTTCTTCTTGTCTAGGCAAGAAGGGGAATTCCGTGATCCTCCAGTGTTTCTAACACCATAGAGAGTCTACTCTTGACAAAAGCATTTAACGATTGAGGACAAAGGTAACCTAGCTTGACACAACTTGGAGGTGATTTATTGGCATCCTTCTAGGCTTAGTAGTTTGAAGAAATTGCATCTATGAAGGAGTGTGTACCCTTGAATTGCTTCCATTGTAGATAATTTCCGCCACTTAGATGAGAAAAGTGGCTATTCTTTTGTAGATGCATCCATTACTTGATTTTATGAGCTTTAATGTTTGGATGTGTCGCCATTTTGGCAAGACCCACCTTGTCTTGCAAGAAGGCATCCTACCTCATGGTTGTCTTGTTGTGAGTTGAAGGGGCGGAGTGAGACCCGCTAATTGTCTCATATCGGCTATGCTATTAGGTTCGTTTAAATAACGGTCCTAGTCTTTATCACCTCTTTACTCGGGACGAGCAAAGGTTCGGTTTGGGGATATTTGATGTGACCATAATTTGAGCATATTTAGTCCCCCGAATTAGCCTTGTTCCCATGCTTTTTAGTGCATATTTGGGTCATTTATTGCCTTTAGTAGGAAAGGAGTGCAAACCTTGCATTTTCATGGCAAAATGGAGCTAAATTGATTGAATTCAATGACCAAGCATCAAAGAGAAGACAAGACTAGAAGGCCTTTGTACATACTATAGTAGATGGGCAATGATGAGAAAAGATCCTTGCATCCCCGAGGAAATCCTCAAGAATTTTATGAAGAAAAAGAAAGAAAAGAAGAAAGGAAGAAGCTGACAGAGAATCCGAGCGGATTGCCCACAATCCGCCCATCCAGCACAAACAATCCGAGCGTCTTCCTCAGCTGGACGCCCGTCTAGAACCACCATAATCCGCCCGTCCACCCTAAGAATCCGATCGTCCAAAAGACCCACAATCCGCCCGTCCCGTGCCCTGGACGCTCGAATTGTGTGACAGCTAATCCGTCTTCTACTAGTTCAATGAAGGATGCGCATATTTTTCAAAGACCGGCGAAAAGGAGACCGAAGTCTCTCTTGAGACCGGCGATTCCTCAAGGACTTAATCATCATTTAAGCCCTTAGTAAACTCTAAATTATGTACCTAATCCCCACTATAAATATCCCATTAGTTTAATTAGACAATCATGTTCTTTTTAGCAATCTCTAGTGTAGTTTATATCAATCAAATCTCTCTTTAATCTTATAATCAACTTTTAATCAAGTCTTAATACAAATCTCATTTCCTTAATCTCTCTTTTGTTCATCTTTCATTTTGGGTAATTGAAGATTATTTGGGTTATTATTGGGAGATTAACAACCTTCCAATCAATCATCAAGTACTTCTATTATTCTTTGCTTTATTATTGGAATCATTAGTAGGTATAATTCTCTTAATCCCTTTTTAATTATTGTTAATTATCTTCATTTATTCATCATGTTTTACTTTGTTGGTATGATTGACAACCTTGCTAGCATGTTCAACATGATAATGAGTGAGTAGTTTCCTTAGCTAGGGTTAATGGGTAATTAGGGGAAACCAACATGGGGATAATTCATGCTTAAATTAATATGTTTTCATAGTTTATTTGCTTGCTTGTTGTGATCTCAACTTATGCACATGTTATGTTTGATGAAATGCGAGCCTATGAATCCTTGCATTTTTTACCCATCACCTATCTTTTCAATGAGACTTGTAAGACATAAACCAACTCGAGTCTCATTAGACCATGCATATAGTTGAGTAGCGAAGATTAAGTCTACTTGTAGGTGTTGTACAATCTAATCGATTTGGCTCCGGGACCCAAACTTTCCTAGGATTGTAAGATATAAACCAACTCGATCCATCACAACAATAATTGCTTACTTATAATTTGAGAATATGTTTGTATGATCAATTCCCATGAATCCCCTATGACCCCATGACACCCTAATGCCTTTTATCAATTGTTTACATCCCTTTTTAATCATCTTGCTTGTTTACTTTTATTGCTATTTAGTTTAGTGATCTTCTACTTCAAACCCCAAATTGTGACACCCCTAGACACCGCTAGTTGCAATTGAAAATCTCATCTCAATTCTCGTCCTTTGGGATCCGACCTTTACTTGCCTCTTTACTAATTTTAGAGTTGTTTGTGGAGTTATAAATTGTGTTTTGGTCTAGGTGCTCCTAACGACAAGTACCGAAAACTAAACCTCCAAGTGAGTCCGACCACGTACTGATTGGTTGGCAACTACTCTGGCTGCTACTGTTCATCAACTGTGGGTTGAAAGAAACAAACGTATTTTCCAGGGGGTAGATCAGCCCATCTCTTGTATTGTTATGCGTATTAAATATCTGGTGGCTGTGAGAATGTTTAAGTGGTCGCAGCATGAGAGCTTTCCTATGATCTGTGCTAGTCTCTGTTCTTAGCTTATATCTTGAGTCTTGGAATAGTTGAGCTTTTGTATAGTGGATAGCTTTGCAAAAACATTGTAATTTCTTTCTATAATGAATGAAATGATAATCTTTTGCAAAAAAAAAAATTAACAAGTAATTCACAATTACATGAATGTAAAATGGGTCATTTTGAATTTAGTTAATATAATCTATAATATTTTGCAATTATAACTAACTAATTACTCTTATCTCAAATGTTTCATAAACATTAATCAATTTTAGTAATATAACATATTAATTACTAAATTGAATCTTATTTAATCACATTACAATAAGATATATAACTCTCACTCATTGATAAAAAAATGTTCAATTTAAGGATTTAATTAATCTGTATCGACATACAATTAATTAACTTATCAGTTAAGGGAATTGTCCTATAGGTGTGACCTTAAGGGATCAACTGATCACCACCGTCAAACAACAGTAACGTCAAACTCTAGTGAGCCAATCGTTACCGATTAATGTTGATCAGTTGACAATATATTGAATCATCCCTTGTGTATTCTTTTATATGAGATTTAAATATGTGATCGCACTATTGTTGAGGACACATACTCCAACAAAAGTCTCCATACTTTCCCACTTCAGTGATCACATAGGGACCCATCCATCTTGAATTTAACTTCCCGGGAAAAAGTCGATATCGGGAGTTAAATAGAAGGACTTTGTCTCCTTTGTGCAAGGCTTTTTGCTTGAGTTCTTTCCTTGTAGATCTTTCCATTCTCGTAAGAGTGTAGTCACAATTCCTCCAACTCTTGAATTTGCAATATCCTCTTTTGACCACTTAGCTTAAGATCAAGGTTGAGAGCTTTGATTGCCCAAAAGGCTTTGTACTCTAACTCAATTGGCAAATGGCATGCCTTTCCATAGACTAGCTTGTAAGGGGACGCCCTATGGGAGTCTTATAGGCCGTCCTATAAGCCCAAAGAGTGTCATCAAGCTTCATGCTCCAATCCATACGAGTCTTGTTAACAACCTTCTCAATAATTTGCTTGATCTATCTATTCGAAACTTCAACTTGACCGCTTGTTTGAGGATGGTATCCCAAGCCGGTTCTATGTTGAACACCATACTTTGTCAAAAGAGATGTGAGCTTCTTTTCATGGAAGTGTGTCCCTCCATCACTAATGATTGCTCTAGGGACTCCGAATCTTAGAAAGATTACTTTCTTGAGAAGTTTAGTAACCGTTTTGGCATCATCGGTTGGACTAGCAATTGCTTCTACCCACTTTGATACATAATCGACGGCTACAAGATTGTAATTGTTTCCTTGAGATGATACATACGGTCCTTGGTAGTCAATTCTCCATACATCGAAAATTTCTACCTCCAATATTCCTCGTTGTGGCATCTCATTTCTCCAAGAAATGTTTCCGTTTCTTTGGCAAGGATCAAAATGGAGAATGAATTCCCTAGTATCTTCAAACATGGTAGGCCAAAAGAAGCCCGATTGAAGGACTTTAGCAATTGTTCTTCCTGCTCCATGATGTCCTCCATATGGTGATGAATGACATCCCTTTAAAACACCTTGAACTTCCCATTGGGGTATGCATATTCGGTAAAGTCCATCACTACATTCCTTGTAAAGATTGGGATCGTCCCAAAAGTATCTCTTCACTTAAAACAAGAATCTCTTTCTTTGATTGTAGTTCAAGTTTGGGGGAAGAACTCCTCCCACGATGTAATTAGCTTAGTCGGCGAACCATGGTGTTGTTTGTTTCTCGAGTTGTTAATGGATGGCCATTAAAATATCATCGGGGAAAGAGTCAATGATTGGTGTCTTTCCCTCATCATCATGGAACCGAATTCTTGACAACTGATCCGCTACCACATTCTCGGCTCCCTTCTGATCCTTTATCTCCAAATCAAATTCTTGGAGTAGCAAAATCATCTCAACAATCTTGGTGTTGCTTCTTTCTTTATCAAGAGATGTCTAAGAGCACGGTGGTCCGAGAAAATAATCACTTTTGATCCAAGCAAATAGGAACGGAATTTGTCTAATGCATAGACAATGGCGAGAAGTTCCTTCTCCGTGGTGTCATATTTCACTTGGGCGGCATCAAGAGTCTTGCTTATGTAATAGATAGCATGCAAGGCCTTTCCTACCCGTTGGCCAAGAATCGCTCCAACGGCGTAGTTACTTGCACCGCACATGATCTCAAATGGTAGTTCCTAATTCGGTGGTTGGATGATTGGTGCCGAGATTAGTGCTTCCTTGATTCTATCAAAAGCTTTAACACACTCATTAGTGAATTGAAATTGGGCATCTTTAAGCAAAGTTGAGTAAGGGGTTTCGCGATTTTGGAAAAAACTTTTATAAAACGGCGATAGAACCCGCATGACCGAGAAAGCTCCGTACCCCTCTAACATTCACGGGAGGTGGGAGTTTCTCTATCATCTCAACTTTGGCTTTGTCAACTTCGATGCCCTTTTCCGAGATTAAATGACCCAAGACAATACCTTCATTGACCATAAAATGACACTTTTCCCAATTCAAGACAAGGCTAACATCTTCACACTTTTGCAATACAAGAGAAAGGTTATGCAAGCAAGAATCAAAGTCTTTTCCGTAAACGCTAAAATCATCCATAAAAACTTCTATTATGGTTTCTAAGTAATCGGAAAAGATACTCATCATGCAGCATTGGAAAGTAGCGGGAGCATTACATAGTCCGAAGTGCATTCTCCTATATACAAAAGTACCGTAGGGACATGTGAAAGTAGTCTTGTGTTGGTCATCCGGGTGTATTGGGATTTGGAAGAGTCCCGAGTACCCGTCAAGGTAGCAATAGAATTTGTTAGAGGCTAACCTCTCAAGCATTTGGTCAATGAATGGTAGGGGGAAATGATCCTTTCTTGTTGCGGAATTCAATTTACGATATTCGATACACATACGTCAACCGGTGATCTTCCTTGTGGGCATTAGCTCATTCTTATCATTTGTTACCACCGTGGTACCTCCTTTCTTAGGTACCACTTGAATGGGGCTAACCCACAAAGAATCCGATATAGGATAAACGATTCCCGCATCAAGTAATTTCATAACCTCCGTTTTTACAACTTCTTGCATGTGGGGGTTTAGTCTCCTTAATATTATCTAGACTATAACCTATAGCCTTTTCATGTTGTTTTAACACATCAAGCAAACTTTCCAATTGATTCTCATCAAGTTTTTCATTGACAATCACGGGTTTGGTCTTAGACTCATCAAGGTAAGCATACTTCAAATTTGGGGGAAGGGGTTTTAGAGTTGGAGTTTGTACCTCACTTTCTACCATTGAAGGTTCACTAGGGACATCTTCCACCTCCATTACACATTCCGCCCTCATGGCATATTCGACTTGTTCCTCAAATCTTCATACCCATTGTAGTCAAATTCCTCGACATGCTCGTCTTGCTCCTCGACTTGCATGGTATGATCTTTAGTTGCGTGTTCTTCATTAGTGGATTGTCATGCTTCCTTGAGAATGTTATTTATCAATATGGATTGCTCATAGGTGAGCTCTTTGTTAGCTAGAGCGGCTTCAAGGAGGTCTACTTCCAATGCCCAATGCTTATTTTTGGCCTCACTTGGTTCTAAGGCTTCCAATGCTTGCAAAGGGTCTTTGATGAGAGTAGTGCTCACATGGTCCTCTACACAACAATCTATAAGATCCATCTTGCGAAACAACTAAGAGAAAATGGTGAGAACTACCTTGAGGAAGTGCTCTCCCTCAAGGTAAAGAAAGACACAACTAAAAACAATTAACGAAAATCAAATCAATTGAACACCGTCCCCAGCAACGGCGCCATTTATGGTGTGCGTAGCGGTATTATGTCGTTGTCACTACCAACCAAAACAATATTTATAATTTCACAAACTAAGGTAAGTAAAGGCAAGGGATGGGTATCGATTTAAGATTTCAATTGCAAGTAGCTATGTCTTAGGGTGTCACAAATTGGGTTGAGATGAGATGTAATCTGAACTAATCAACAAGATGAATGAAAATAAAGTAGAGCAATTAAAGGGGTTTGTAAACAATTGGTTAAAGCCACTAGGGTGTCATGGGTTCATAAGGGATTCATGGAAATAGATCATATAAACATGTTCTCAATTAGAAGCAAGCACTTATTGTTGTGATAGGATCGAGTTAGTGTATATCTTACAATCCCTAGAAAGATTTAGGTCCCGGAGCCGAGTCGTCTAGACTGTACAACACCTACAAGTCGACTTAGTCTCCTCCTATTCAACTCTATGCATGGTCTAACAAGGCTCGAGTTGGTTTATGTTTTACAAGCCTCAATGAAAAGATAAGAAATGGGTAAAAAAATGCAAGGTTTCATAGTCTAGCATTTCATCAAACATAACACGTGCATTGGTTGAAATCACAACAAGCAAGCAATTTAATTATGAAAACATATTAGATTAAGCATAGATCAATCCCCATGTTTGTTTCCCCTTATTCCCCGTTAACCCTAGCTAAAAGACTACTCACTCATGATCAAGTTTAACATGTTAATAAGGTTGTCAATCATACTAACAAAGCAAAACATGATGAATAAATGATGTGATTAACAATAATTAAACAAAGGTAAAAGAGATTATACCTACTTGAGATGATCCAAATAATAAAGCAAAGAATAATAGAAGTAAACTTGATGATTGATGGAAGGTTGTCAATCCTCCAATAAACCCATAGAAGTAACCCATATGATTGATTAAGGAAAGATTAAGATGTGGTTAATATTGAAATGTGTATTACAACTTTGATTAACATTAAATTAAGAGAATGATTATGATAAGATGATAATTAGATTGTACAATGGGGTATTTATACTAAAATTGTAACACCCCTAATTTCCGTAATATAATTCTATAATTTTATTTTCCCATATTTTATATTTTATTTTCGGGAAAATATCCGTTTGTCGTCTTTTGGGCTCGTACGGTGAAGACCCGTTTCTCTCTTGGGTCTCACGTGTGGTGTAGTGTGTATGGGTGAGTTTTGGGCCTAAACCTAGAATAAACCCATGAGCTTCTCTATAAATATAAGGGGAAACCAAACCCTTGCTCTTCTTTTCTCATAATCTCACAAAACCCTAAACCTAATTCTCTCCTCCTCTCTTCCTCCTCGTGCCGCGCGCCACCCTCACCTAGGGTTTCGGGCCGTCTTTCTTCCTCCTTCGTTCTTCATCGTTCTTCGTGCTTAGATCGATCCTACTTCTTGGATTTATCTATCTTCTTCGTAAGTTTTATGTTTCGCGTAGTTTTTATAGTTTTATAGTTTTTATATATATAGTTAGTATATTTATTAGATTTGTTATCTTTGGCACGTGGATGATTTAATGAAGGCGTGGAAGTTGCTCCTGGAGAGGACGTTTACATCGTTGAAGACGATCTTTAGGGTTTTATTTGCTTAATAAGGTAACTAGGTGTTTTCCTTTAATTGTGTTTATGCCAATTGATGTAATTAATATGATTTAATGATTGTTTTGCATAATTGGTACATGTTTGATTATTTGTTGTCATGATTAAATATGTTTCACATGATCGTATATGTTTTTATGTAATAATTATATATCATATGTTGCTTATGCATTAAATTATGGGTGTCATGAGCGCAATTAGGGTTTACGAATAAACCCTAGTGGCGGCATGATAGGTGGCCAAGGGTTCTTTCCAAAGTTATAGCTAAAGCTAGTATAACATTGATGATGATTCAAGCGTTATAGCTTAAGTTAATACAACTTTGGGTAGCTACTCTAGTTATGGCTGGACCTACTATAACATTGAAGTACGAGATAAGGGTATAGTCAGAACTAATGTAACCCTGAGATTTATGGCTCAAGGTTATGGTTAATGCTAGTATAACTTTGAGTTTCGTGTCAAGGTTATAGTTGGGGTATGTATAACTTCAAGTTATGTATACTAAAGTTCATGTAGAGGTTACTATAACCTCGCATTCAGAGTTTATGTTATGGTTAGGGTTACTATAACATTAAATGGTTAATGTTAAAGTTATAGCTGAGGTTACTATAACATTGAATGGTTGATACTTGTTTCACATGTTATGTGGTGTTCAGTTTCATTATATAACGTTATGTTTGCATATATCGTTTGTTACTCTTGTTTATATAATTGTAGGATAGTCAGTTATATTATCCTATGATTTGATAGTGATGTTATTCATATGTATGTATGGTCAGTTATACTGTAATTGTTTGTGGGGCTGGTTGTATAGATGACGTGAGGTATCAATTACATACCGAACGGAATGAACTAATGCAACCCTTCGGGTCCGTGTATGGTCTATGGTCGGGGGGTAATGGAGGCGGTTGTTATACGCTCTGTTCCCGAGTGTCGTTCGGTGTACGATTATTGCACCGAGAGTCCGCCAGTCTTAGACATATAGGCGGTGGTTATACGCTATACATAGTACCTTGGGTGCAGTTGTTATACGATCCACACCGATGGAGGCAGTTGTTATACGCTCCGTCAGTTAGAGGCAGTTGTTATACGCTCTAAGGCGTTCGTTTTATACACCGTGCTTGTGATTAGAGGCAGTTGTTATACGCTCTAGTAGGTTGTTGGTTTGGTCACATGTTACATGGTCACAGTGGTTATATGATGTGCATGATGTCATAATGTGGTTTGTGTTATACGTCGTCACATGTTATCTGATTTGGAGTAAACGTTTCAAATACTTATCTTTTTATGCCATTGTTTTGGTAGTGAGTTGTTGTCAAGTTTTCATGAGTATAGATGGTCTCACATGTTTACTAGTTTTGCATTTCAATTGTTAATGATTGTCAGTTATATTCAATTGTTGTAAACATGACTGGGAGAGCATCTAGTTACTCCCGATCGATTGTCGACCCCTTCTCGGTTGTTCGATTGTTGTTTTTTTGGATGATATCTTCTTTGGGAAGTTGTGTGCGGCGAGATGAATAATAAATTAGGACTTTACTTTATGTTTTAAGAACCTTTGAATAATGTATTAGTTTGGTTTTGGATTTAGTAGCAAACCGGATCGGTCAGGTGTTTCCGCCACCTTGACCCTTTTATCAGTATCGTACTCTGATATTTACTTTATATAAGTTTTTCTTTTGTTTTATAATCCGGGTTGTCACAGTTGGTATCAGAGCGAACACGCTCCCAACTCTCGCTTAGTTGATGACTAAAATAAGTGACCTAGTTAATGAGTGAGAGTAAATGGGGTAGAAACCAATAGGATTGGTTGGTTTTTCTTATGTTTGTAAAGTGTATGAGTAGTTGTTTGGAGTGGTACTTAGGTTCTACCACTTATAACGAGATTTCGTTCTTGCAGATGGTGCGTAACGGAAATGGTGAGTCTGATGCAGATCGCATCAGGAGACTTGAGGCCGCTTTGGCATCTATGGCCGAAGGTTTCACTAATCACCTCAACAACAATAACAACAACAACAACAACCATCCGCAACCGACTGTGTTCGATCGCTTTGCTCGTCACCGTCCTCCGACGTATGATGGTGCAAATGATCCTACTGCGTTAGAGGCTTGGATTCGAGAGATCGAGAAGTTGTTCCTCACTACTGGATGTCCTGAGGATCAGAAGGTGGATATCGCCACCTATTATCTGAAGGACGAGGCCGACAACTGGTGGGCTCTTGCTAGAGCTGGTTTGGAAGTTCAACCAGGATATGGTTGGGCTCTTTTCTCTGAGGCTCTGAAGAAAAGGTTTTATCCTGAGGAGATGCGCGGCGAGAAGGAGCAGGAGTTCCTTCGTCTACAAAGAAGGTTCCATGACCGTTGAGGACTACACCAACAAGTTCGTGAAGTCATCACACGTTTCGTTACTTCTGTAGCTATGGATGAGGTTTCGAGGACTCGTCGCTATGAGAAGAATCTAGCTCCTAAGGTCCTGGATCGCTATGTCCGGCATTCCTTCAACTTCTTTCCAAAGAGGCTTATGATCGAGCTCTTAGCATCTATGATTCCGTCCTTGCTACCGAGGCTGAGGAGAGTGCAAAGAGTAAGTTCATGAAGAGGCCTTATGTTGCTCCCGTTCTTCCCGGAAGAAACGAAGTATGAGGCTCGTCCGTATGCTCCGCGTGATCAAGGTCAAGCTAAGAAAGATATGGTTTGCTTCAAGTGTGGAAAGGCTTACCACCCGGGTAAGTATTGTGAGACTGGTAACCCGATCACTTGTTTCACCAAAGCTCCGGACACAAGGTCGTTGATTGCCCCCGAAGCCAAATCTTGATGCTCCTAAGGCTGATGCTTCGAAGACTGGACGCGTGTTTGTGATGAGTCGTGCCGAGGCAGATGCTAATCCAGATGTGGTTACGGGTACCTTTCTCGTTCACTCTTTATCTGCTTTTGTTCTTTTTGATACGGGTGCATCGATGTCTTTCGTATCCGAATCCTTTTCCGTCCGTCTTTGGACTCTCTTCTTCTTCATCCGTTCATACCTCTATATCCCTTCCTACGGGTGAGATTGTTTCTTGCTCCGTTCTTTTCAAGGACGTACCTGTCAGTATCGCAGGGGCAATCCTTCCTGCTGATCTCGTTCAATTCAAACTTGGAGAGTTTGATGTGATTTTGGGTATGGATTGGTTATCTCGCTATGACGCTAGGTTCCTATGTCGTGATCAGAAGATCGTGCTTAAGACTCCTACAGGTTCGAGAGTTTCTTATCAGGGTGTTAGGGTTACACCTACGGTCAAGTGGGTTTCTGCTATGAAGATGGTTAACATGGGTAGAAAGGGTCATCGATCTATCTCGTGCGGTGTTCATGGTGTTTCAATTGAGCCAAAGTTAGAGGAGATCCCCGTGGTTAGGGAGTTTCCCGATGTCTTTCCCGAGGATCTACCCGGTATTCCTCCCGAGCGAGATGTAGAGTTCTCGATTGAGTTGCTACACTGAACTGGTCCCATTTCGAAAGCTCCTTATCGTATGGCACCAGGTGAGTTACAGGAAACTTAAGAAGCAACTTGAGGAGATGATCGATAAGGGCTTTATCCGACCGAGTGCTTCGCCGTGGGGTGCTCTGTTTTGTTCGTCAAAAGAAAGATGGTAGTATGCGGTTGTGCATTGACTACGTGAGTGAACAAGGTTACTATCAAGAATAGGTATCCTTTGCCGAGGATCGAGGATTTGTTTGATCGCTCCGTGGTGCTAGTGTGTTCTCGAAGATCGATCCGAGGTCGTTTACCATCGATTCCGATTAGGAATGCGGATATTCCTAAGACGCTGTTCAAGGTATGGCCACTATGAGTTCGTGGTGATGCCGTTTGGTTTGACGAATGCACCCCGTTTTCATGGATCGATGAACGGCACTTTCAAATGAGTATTTAGATAAGTGTGTCGTGGTGTTCATAGACGACATATTGATTTACTCGAGAGATGAGGCTGAACACGAGAATCACCTCCGTGTTATCTTGGAGATTCTCGCGTAAGCGAGCGGTATGCTAAGTTCTCGAAGTGCGAGTTTTGGTTAAAGGAAGTTACCTACTTGGGTCATGTGATATCTGGCGATGGAGTTATGGTTGATCCGTCAAAGATTCGAGCCGTGGTCGATTGGGAAAGTCCAAAGAATGTGAACGAGGTTCGGAGTTTCCTTGGTCTAGCTGGGTATTATCGTCGGTTTGTTCATGACTTCTCTAAGATTGCGAGACCGATGACTCAGTTAATGAAGAAGGAATCCAAGTTCATTTGGACTGAGGCCTGTGAAGCTGCTTTTCAGGAGTTGAAGAAAAGGTTGACTACCGCTCCTGTGTTGACTCTACCTGAAGATGGCGTTGAGTTCGATGTCTTCTGCGATGCGTCAAAGTTTGGGTTGGGTTGTGTCTTGATGCAGAAGGGTAAAGTTGTGGCTTATGCGTCCCGTCAATTGAAAGTTCACGAGACGAACTATCCGACTCACGATCTTGAGTTAGCAGCAGTGGTGTTTGCACTTAAGCTGTGGTGACACTACTTGTATGGAGTCTCTTGCAATTTTTATACGGATCATAAGAGCTTGAAGTATATCTTCACTCAGAAAGATCTTAACATGAGGCAGAGACGTTGGTTGGAGCTGCTTAACGACTACAAGATTGAGCTGCAGTATCATGAGGGTAAGGCAAACGTGGTTGCCGATGCTTTGAGTCGCAAGGTGTGCCATGGTATGAGATCTGTGTTGGTGTTACCTGATGACTTGAGTCGAGAGTTCCAGAAGATGAGCCTTGAGGTAGTTCTTCCTGGTACTTTAGATTTGAGTGCGATGGTTGCTGAACCCGAGATCCTTCATGAGATCCGAGTTAAGCAAAGAGAGGATGAATACTTAGAAGGAGTTCGAGTCGCTATAAGCGAAGGACGTGCCAAAGACTTTGACGTTGGACCTGATGATGGTCTACGATTCCATGGTCGTTGGTGTGTGCCTAGCTGTGAGGTCTTAAAATGTAAGATTCTCAAAGAGGCTCATAGTACTCCCTATTCGGTTCATCCTGGTGGTGATAAGATGTATAAGGATCTGAAGTTAAAGTTTTGGTGGCCGGGTATGAAGAAAGAGATCGCCGAGTTTGTGAGTCGTTGCTTGGTTTGTCAGAAGGTCAAGTTCGAACATCGAGACCTGGTGGTCTCTCGCAACCTTTGGAGATTCCCACGTGGAAATGGGATTCGATTTCGATGGACTTCGTTATGGGTTTGCCGAGGTCGCCGAGAGGAATGAAAGCGATTTGGGTCGTGGTTGATCGTTTGACTAAGGTCGCGCATTTCATTCCGATGAAGGAGACTTGGAGTCTCGAGGAACTAGCGAATGCTTATCAGCGAGAGATCATTAGTCTTCATGGGGTTCCTAAGGATATCATATCTGACCGTGATCCGAGGTTTTGTTCTCAGTTTTGGAAGAAGCTGCAGTTGGCTTTGGGTAGTGAGCTTAAGATGAGTACGGCTTTTCATGCTGCAACTGATGGTCAGACTGAGCGTACGATTCAGACGCTTGAAGATATGTTGCGAGCTTGTGCTTTGGAGTTTCAAGTTAGTTGGGAGAAGAGTTTACCGCTTGTGGAGTTCTCCTACAACAATAGTTATCAAGCTAGTATTCAGATGGCTCCGTTCGAGGCACTCTATGGAAGAAAGTGTCGTAGTCCTTTATGTTGGGACGATTCTAGTGAGGCTGTCGTTCTTGGCCCTGAGTTGGTTCAAGAATCGATTGAGCAAGTGAGGTTGATCCGCGAGAAGCTTAAGGCAGCCCAGGATCGACAGAAGACGTATGCTGACTTGCGGCGTAGGCCGATTGAGTTTGAGGTTGGCAATAAGGTTTTTCTTAAGGTTTCGCCGATGAAAGGTGTTAAGAGGTTTGGGCTTAAGGGCAAGCTTAGTCCTAAGTACATTGGACCGTATGAGGTGCTCGAGAGAGTTGGCGAGGTAGCCTATAGGTTGGCTTTACCTCCGAATCTGTCGAAGGTTCACGATGTGTTTCATGTGTCGCAGTTGCGTCGTTATCGCAGCGATCCTTCTCATGTTCTACAGGCTGATGTTATCGAGGTTGAACCTAACCTGACTTATGAGGAACGTCCTGTTCGCATTTTGGAACGTCAGAAGAAGAGGTTAAGGAATAAGGTTGTACCTTTGGTTCGGGTTAATGGGAAGAGTCGAAGTTTGAGCAAGAGACTTGGGAAACCGAAGCGTCTATGCGAGAGAAGCATCCACATCTTTTCGAGTGAGGTAGTTCTCTTATCAAGTTTCGAGGACGAAACTTCTTTTTAGGGGGTTGGATTGTAACACCCCTAATTTCCGTAATATAATTCTATAATTTTATTTTCCCATATTTTATATTTTATTTTCGGGAAAATATCCGTTTGTCGTCTTTTGGGCTCGTTGGGCTCGAAAAACGGTGAAGACCCGTTTCTCTCTTGGGTCTCACGTGTGGTGTAGTGTGTATGGGTGAGTTTTGGGCCTAAACCTAGAATAAACCCATGAGCTTCTCTATAAATATAAGGGGAAACCAAACCCTTGCTCTTCTTTTCTCATAATCTCACAAAACCCTAAACCTAATTCTCTCCTCCTCTCTTCCTCCTCGTGCCGCGCCCCCCCTCACCTAGGGTTTCGGGCCGTCTTTCTTCCTCCTTCGTTCTTCATCGTTCTTCGTGCTTAGATCGATCCTACTTCTTGGATTTATCTATCTTCTTCGTAAGTTTTATGTTTCGCGTAGTTTTTATAGTTTTATAGTTTTTATATATATAGTTAGTATATTTATTAGATTTGTTATCTTTGGCACGTGGATGATTTAATGAAGGCGTGGAAGTTGCTCCTGGAGAGGACGTTTACATCGTTGAAGACGATCTTTAGGGTTTTATTTGCTTAATAAGGTAACTAGGTGTTTTCCTTTAATTGTGTTTATGCCAATTGATGTAATTAATATGATTTAATGATTGTTTTGCATAATTGGTACATGTTTGATTATTTGTTGTCATGATTAAATATGTTTCACATGATCGTATATGTTTTTATGTAATAATTATATATCATATGTTGCTTATGCATTAAATTATGGGTGTCATGAGCGCAATTAGGGTTTACGAGTAAACCCTAGTGGCGGCATGATAGGTGGCCAAGGGTTCTTTCCAAAGTTATAGCTAAAGCTAGTATAACATTGATGATGATTCAAGCGTTATAGCTTAAGTTAATACAACTTTGGGTAGCTACTCTAGTTATGGCTGGACCTACTATAACATTGAAGTACGAGATAAGGGTATAGCTGTAACTAATGTAACCCTGAGATTTATGGCTCAAGGTTATGGTTAATGCTAGTATAACTTTGAGTTTCGTGTCAAGGTTATAGTTGGGGTATGTATAACTTCAAGTTATGTATACTAAAGTTCATGTAGAGGTTACTATAACCTCGCATTCAGAGTTTATGTTATGGTTAGGGTTACTATAACATTAAATGGTTAATGTTAAAGTTATAGCTGAGGTTACTATAACATTGAATGGTTGATACTTGTTTCACATGTTATGTGGTGTTCAGTTTCATTATATAACGTTATGTTTGCATATATCGTTTGTTACTCTTGTTTATATAATTGTAGGATAGTCAGTTATATTATCCTATGATTTGATAGTGATGTTATTCATATGTATGTATGGTCAGTTATACTGTGCACTGTTTGTGGGCTGGTTGTATAGATGACGTGAGGTATCAGTTACATACCGAACGGAATGAACTAATGCAACCCTTCGGGGTCTGGTGTATGGTCTATGGTCGGGGGGGTAATGGAGGCAGTTGTTATACGCTCTGTTCCCCGAGTGTCGTTCGGTGTACAGTTATTGCACTGAGAGTCTGGCCAGGTCTTAGACATATAGGCAGTGGTTATACGTTATACATAGTACCTTGGGTGCAGTTGTTATACGATCCACACCGATGGAGGCAGTTGTTATACGCTCCGTCAGTTAGAGGCAGTTGTTATACGCTCTAAGGCGTTTGTTTTATACACCGTGCTTGTGATTAGAGGCAGTTGTTATACGCTCTAGTAGGTTGTTGGTTTGGTCACATGTTACATGGTCACAGTGGTTATATGATGTGCATGATGTCATAATGTGGTTTGTGTTATGCGTCGTCACATGTTATCTGATTTGGAGTAAACGTTTCAAATACTTATCTTTTTATGCCATTGTTTTGGTAGTGAGTTGTTGTCAAGTTTTCATGAGTATAGATGGTCTCACATGTTTACTAGTTTTGCATTTCAATTGTTAATGATTGTCAGTTATATTCAATTGTTGTAAACATGACTGGGAGAGCATCTAGTTACTCCCGACTGATTGTCGACCCCCTTCTCAGGTTGTTCAGATTGTTGCTGTTTTGGATGATATCTTGCTGGGAAGTTGTGTGCGGCGAGATGAATAATAAATTAGGACTCTACTTTATGTTTTAAGAACCTTTGAATAATGTATTAGTTTGGTTTTGGATTTAGTAGCAAACCGGATTGGTCAGGTGTTTCCGCCACCTTAACCCTTTTATCAGTATCGTACTCTGATATTTACTTTATATAAGTTTTTCTTTTGTTTTATAATCCGGGTTGTTACAAAAATTAAGTACAAGGATTAGGGTTACTAAGGGCTTAAATGACGATTAAGACCCTAAGAAAAACTTAACAATCTTGCTAATCCCGAGGGACATGCGCGGATCATACTGCAACTCCCACCAGAATACGCGCGTCCTCACCTGAGGCACGGCTGGTCCTGTAAGAAGATTCGCTCGGATTGTCTAGGAGACGCTCGAATCCTGGCTCTGGGACGCTCGTTCTGAGCTTAGGCCGCTAGGATCGTGGCACAGGTTTATTCTCTTATTTGGCTCCTTAAGAATCCGCGGGGATCGTGTTGGGGATGCACGGATCTTTTCATCATTGCTCATTTCACTTCATTTATTTGCTTAGGCCTTTAGTGTCGGTCTCCTCTTCGATGTTTGGTCATTAGATGCGATCCATTTAGCTCCATTTTGCTTCATAAATGCAAGGCTAGCAATCCTCTCCTACCAAGGACACAAAACCTCAAAGAATATGCAAAATGGGAAACTAAAGATAAGAAATGACCCTAATATATGCTAGAAAGCATGGGAACGAGGTTAATTCGTGGACTAAATGTGACTAAATGTGCTCAAATATGAGTCACATCACCTTCATTGGCACAAACTGAGCCGACTTGGTAAGCCAATCAACAATGACCCAAATCACACAATAAGAATACAAGATTCTGGCGACTGAAAACAGTCGCCAAAGTAAAATTGGCGAATGACAGTGGTTTCCAGTAACCAGTCGTGGGCCCTAGTTGCCTAATACAATTCGGGCGGCTGATTTCAGTCACCAATATTGGCGACTGTCAAATTAGTCACCAAATAGCGAAATTGGCGACTGACATATAGTCGCCAAATTGCGACTGATTGTCTCTGTAGTCGCCAAATTGGCGACTAAAGTCAGTAGCCAATGTCTGACATTCAGTCGCCACTTTTTGCATTAAAAAAAACCCTGCAAAACCATAGATCTGGACAAAGAAAAGCCACTGATTTGCAAAAAAAAAAGCCATAAATCCCCAATTTCTATAATAAATTTACATTACAATCAATTTATATTTACAGACTTCAACAGTCACTACAATCAGTATACATACTTCCAAAAATTTACATTAAACTACCAACACCATCAACATAAACATCAAGTTCAAATAACACGGAAAAAAAACGAATTTTTGAGCTTCCCTTTCCTCGTTGAACACCGTGCTTCCTTTTCCTCTAGTTTATTCTCTGTTTCCTTGTTCGTCTTCCTCCTGTTTCACCAACTACCACAATAATTTTTGAAATAAAATCAATTTCAATTCATGATTTAAATAAAAATTGATATTAATTTTAAGTTAAAACCAAAATATTTTGAAATTAATAAATCTGAAAAATTAAATTTATAAGGTATATAGAACAATACCTTTAATTAGATAAAGGAGGATGAGATTATGATGAATCTTAGACAAGAAGAGTAATTAAGCTTGAGATTGGATAAAAGAGAGAAGTTGTGATTTTTTATAGGTTAGCAGGTTAAAAACGAGATGAAGGAATTTTTAATATGATAAGAAAATCACATAAGAAAAAAAAGAGGTAAAGTGATACGTATAAGAATGAAAGAGGGAAAGTGAGAAAGCTATGAGGAATTTGTTAAAGAAAGAATGAGGGAGGCGTGCTTTGCTTGTGTAAATGAAAAAAGTGAGGGGCTAGGGAGGTGGGATCTAATGTTTTGTTTGTGTCAACACAAAATGGCGATTGATATGTTACAGTTACCAATTGGGCGACCGAATTCAGTCGCTATTTCTAATAATCAGTCGCCATCTTAAATTAATGTACGAAAAATTTCAATCGGCAATTTGACGACTGAATTCGGTCGCCCGAATTTAATTTCAGTCGCCAATTTGGCGACTATTGTATTTAGTCGCTCTTTATAGTCGCCCGAAACAAGATTTCTTGTAGTGTCATGTCGTTACCCTTTTGGGTCCTAGGTAGTCCCACTATGAAGTCCATTGATATTGATTCTCATTTCCATTCGGGACATCCAAAGGTTGAACTTTTCTTTGCGGTCTCTTGTGCTCCCCATTCACTCTTTGACAAGTTAAGCACATTGCCACAAATTCCGCTACTTCTTTCTACATACCCGGCCACCAAAACGTCTTCTTGAGATCTTTATACAACTTATCACCACCCGGGTGTACCGAGTAAGGCGTATTATGGGCTTCATCCATAATTTTCTTCTGAAATCATCATCGTTGGGTATACACCATCTTCCTTTAAACCCACGGCTACCATCCACATGTAGCTCAAATCTGATGTTTCATTCCTCTCCAAAGCACTCTTGTGTCTCGGGATCATTTACTTGTTTCTCCGAGGTTTCATCATACAATTCGGGCTCAAAAGTCAATTCACCAAGAGCCTCCCTTTTCGGATCACATGAATACCCATATTTCTTTGGACGCGGGCCCACGGGTTCGCTTGGGAAAACAAGCGTTGCATTTGTGGAGTCGCCACAAATTTATTGTGGAAAATTGGAAACTGTTCGAATACTTCGCGTCATGTCAAGACACAAAGTAATGACATGAACACCAAGAACTCGTTACCCTTAACATTCTATGTCTAGAATGACTCTCGTGGATGCCAATGAACACGGATGTTCACAGAGATCTGGAGTAAGGGGTGAGGGTACGTATTAGGAAGCTCTTTTGATCGAACACCTAATCTCACCCGCCTCGATAGCGGCCTCTACTAATGATTAGGGAAAATTATCTATACTTGATATGTTGTCGATTATATGCATGCAATGCAACATCCAATAAATTAATCCTAACATGTGAGAATTAACAAAGTCGGTGAAACATGTAATTAGCAAACATTAGGTCGAAGTGAAGGAAATGTAGATTCATATACATGTTAACATACTCATATATGTCTAAACTAATTTGTCATAAAATTAAAACGGATCTTATGCATGCAAACAATAATATAAATAGAGGAGAAATCATGTCCTTACATAGTAGATTTCGGCTATTAGGGCACAAGAGAGATCACCTTTCTCTTCTTGTTCTTGAGCTTTTCCAATGGAAGAATAAAGATCTAAGTGTAAGATCTCTCCCTATGTATTATACCCAAGGCTCCTCTTAATATAATTAATATTACAAATACTAGTTATAATATTAATCAAAGGTAGAAAATTGAACCAAAACCTTTTATAAAACACTTATATGTTTCGGTTTTTAAGAGAGAAGAAGAGAGGATTTTATCTCACTAGAAATCTCTATATTTGATGATGGAATTAGAATGAATAATGATATACAACATTTTGTATATTATTAGGTAAAAATAAAACAAAAACCATGATGGCTTTTACCTTCTCAAAACCGGGTAAGAGGAGGGGTTTTTGGGGAGCCAATGCATGAACACTTTTGTCTTCACAAGAATATTAGGGTTGCATGGCTAGGAATGTAGGTAATCATTGTGTTCTTATAATAATTAAACAAACACAATATTAGCTTCCACTAACCCTTTATTTCGGCACAATGGATAATATAGAGTCCATATTATTTTTGTCAATTGTCTATATGTTACATGTCACATGTCACATATATTTGTTATGTAATTTTTATCATATTAAAAATCAACGTATTAATAAAAATACGTCACATACAAAAATTGACTTAGTAATTTCATAATTACTTATGCCAAAATATTTTACCATTTTATAAATCACAACAGATTGTATTTATAACAATTCATTCAGATTTAATTGTTACATTAAACAATTTATTTCATCCGAGTAATTATACAATTTAATTACTCAGACCGTATCTCATTTAATCACATTTCAATATGATACGTAAATTTTACTTCCAAAATCGTCCGTCAATTTTCAAGTAATTTAATTAACTCGTAACATTATACGATTAATTAAATAATCAATTAAGAGTGTTGCCCTTTAGGTATGACCTAGGGGTCAATCGATCACCACCGTCACACGACGGAATGTCAAACTCTAGTCGACCAATCATTACCGATATATGTTGACCGATTGACATAACAATATTACTTCCCAATTGTATTCATTTTAATGAGACTTAAACATGTGATCATCATGATCAACAGTCGTGATCGCATTATTGTCGGAGGACACATATTCCAACAATCTCCCACTTGTCCTCGACAAGTGTGCGTCACCAATTCTCTTGTCCTATTACTATCTCCCACTCAATGCAAGGTGTCTTTCG
This sequence comes from Silene latifolia, assembly GCF_048544455.1. Classification (NCBI taxonomy): domain Eukaryota; kingdom Viridiplantae; phylum Streptophyta; class Magnoliopsida; order Caryophyllales; family Caryophyllaceae; genus Silene; species Silene latifolia. The sequence continues at coordinate 161,290,999 of NC_133526.1, forward strand.
GTCGTACTTGCAAGTGATCATATCGAGAGTGGTTTCCTCGATCCGAGAATAACGATTGACCGGATTTATCCACCATGGATACCTTCCGAGCGTGGCCACGCATTTCCAGTTCATTACTCCTCGAGTGGCCCTGAGATATTGTTATAACCCTGACTAGGGATGGACAATTCCTATCGCACTCATTCCCTTCGACTAGCCACAACCATCATAACCCAAAATATGCCCATTTGACCCCATTTACGAAGGTCGTAGTAACACAAATCAAAGTTAATCTGAAACTGTGCCATCTTAGGCGAATAGTCTTTAGTCAAAAGAATCGACTCATTTGAATACTATAATAGCTCTCGCCACGACCAGGCTATATAAATTTGCCAGAACTCTATAAGCGGTCATTAGGCTCGACAAAATGTTCCTAACAGTCTGCCTATGTGATCGACTAGTCATCTCACATGACTGCATGGCACTTGAACTTGCCATCAATCGCCTCACACTCTAGTCACTTCGAGACGTCACCTCATATAAGTAACTATGGGCAAAAACAATGTTAATCCATGTTCACTTTAACGGGGTTCAATTGTCTCTACAACCCGTTTGGATATAACAATGTTCAAGGTGAGTTAATAATAACTCAAACGACAAATGTCGACATCACACCCGGGTAGTCAATATTATATTACAACCTTGTGATGTTTATCATAAGTGTAAACACTTATTGATTTGCAATAGAAGTTTAACATCCCATGTGTCCATTTGTTCAAACTTCTTACACTTGCATTTTCCTTCACATTCATGTTCTCTCTCATGAATTTTAACAAGTACACATCAAGGTTCTCGACCTTGGTTTTGGTTCTTTAACTTGAAAGAACTTTCTTATCGATCATTTCATAACGAACGAATTTGCGATGAATAATACAACTTGTACCGATCAAGTATTCCATCCACACACAATGCACTAGGTATATGTTTTGTAGAATCTTGTAATAGTTGACAAGATTATTAGCTTAGTACTTCTCACAGGTTCTAGCTTAACTAGGAAAGATTATCTTGAATAACCTCTTATTCAACCAAGCATCTTTCCAGAACTTCTCATTTCTCTTTCTAGGCTTGAAAGATTTGGGATTCTCATAAATCCTCATATGTGCTCGGATTTTCTACAGTATGTGCAACCTCTTAACACACAATGGAACATTCCGTCAATCACCGAAATCGCTCATCGGATTCTACTCGAGAATTCATGACGTTTCTTTTATGGCTCACCAACCAATCATCATGCTCTTATGCATATGATTCAAAATTGGACATGTACATGATTATTCTAATGGCGGAAACATTAGTTACTAATAATCATGAGATCAACCGTTCTCAGGTTCAATGAACTACCATGACTGCTAATGGTAATCCCATTTTCATTCATATGAATAACCTATTTGTATGTTGATGTGATGTGTATCTCTTAATACTAATCCAACATCCCTGATGCAATTGGATTCATCATTGTCCATTTTCATCCAGAATTGAAAACTCAAAGGCTTCTTTATGAAAGAAGGCATTAGCTCGTCATTCTTTAATGAGTAATGGGTTTTATACATTCAAGGATGATAGCTCCCACTAAATTCCATGTCTTCACATGAGAATATCCTAACTCCCACTTAATTCTACATATTTCGAAATTGACTTCTCAATCGGAATATGTCAAGAATTGAAATATAAATTGCACTGCCAAGTTATTAGGATAAAACCATATATGTCCCATCATATCCTTTCAAGATACCTATTTTGAAGTGGTCTCTTCTTAACCTTATGGAAAGAGGTTTTGAATCTCCAACACACTCATGTCATAATGATGTGTAACAATGTCATTATTCAAATATAAACAATATCTAGAACACGTCCTTCACAAATACCCTTTTGGAAGGAAATTTAACCATTTCATAGGGAGGTTAAGCAATGACATTTGTATGGTTTAACTTTTAGCAATTGAGGATATCGGTATATCAAATCTTTGCAACTTAATCTTGATTATAACTAGTATGTTACTTTGATTCATTTAGGCTCTTAAGTAAAACTCATGATTGAAACTATTTGTCAAATGCTTCATAAACTTAGTCAAAAACTCGTTAAGACTTTTCATTAGTCATTTTTCTTCCAAAACTTTCTTTTGGTCTCCTCGTGTAGTTATCTTAAGAAAATTCTTTTATGATTACTACACTTGGTCTCTTTAGTCATATAGAACTAACTTGAGACCATAGATCTCATCTATTTGGTATACTATGTAATTAGATATACCTTCATTCAAATCACTCTCTCTTGCGTAGATCTTTATTTACACAAGTACACAATTTTAATCTTGTCTTGTGTGTTGTGTTCCTCATTTTTCTCCCACTCTATCTTTAGAATAAATACACTAATCATTCAAAGATAGCATATGAGACACAAATTAATGATGTTGAATTATAAGGAGAACTACCTCATAGGTAGACTAATTGTTATTTAATTCATATGTGTACTTGGTGATTGACATACCTTAAGAGAGTTCATAGACTCAAAATCACTTTATAAATGATCATACACAAGCCTTAAGCATGTGGACATATAATGAAACCCGTCATTATAATTGTCTATTGGATCACTTTTAAGTGAATAATCTTATGTTTCAAAACGCAAGCATTTAAAGATGAAATTTTAGAACATAAAGGATAAATGATAAAACGGGTGACTTGGGTTGCAAACCAAGTCACTATCATCCAAAATACAAACCATTATCCAAAATACCTTTCCATGTCGAACACGGAAACTTAAAGTTCTAAAAATTCAAAACATAACTTAAAATAAGAAAATGAAAAACAAAGCTCCATAAAAGCTATCCTTAGCTTCTTCATGGTTTCTTATGCTTGCTTTTCTTTTCCTTTGTCTTTGCTTGGTGGAGGCCCTATTTACAATAAAAAGGGAGATACATTATCACAACTTTGCATCATAATACCATAGTTGAATTTAGAAACATAAAAGAAGGTTAGTCATTTTACCTACTGGAGTGATCTTTCCAACTTTGATATCACCAAGGTATTTGGAACAATTTCTTTTCCAATGTCCCATGCCATTACAATAATGGCACTTATCAAGAGGACCCTTCTTGACTTTGGAGGTGCTAGCTTCACAAGACTTAGCTTTGGTGAATGTGGGAGCTTGCTTCTTGCCCTTTCTCCCATTCTTCTTGAACTTCCCCTTACTCTTTGTGCTTATGTTAAGCACATCCTTGGGAGGGTTCGCATTTAACCCCATGTCCCTCTCGGCTTGCACAAGTAACTTGTGCAACTCCTCAAGAGACACATCCTTGTCTTGCATATTGAAATTCACCCGGAATTGCACATATGCCTTGACTTTAGACAAGGAGTGTAGAATCCTATCTACGATGAGTTCTTTGGGGATTTCAACCTTTTGAATTTTCAAGGTCTCGACAAGCTCCATGAGTTTGAGCACATGAGGGCTAACCTTTTGGCCCTCTTTGAAGTCGAGATCAAAGAATGCCGCGGCCGCCTCATATTGGACGATCCGCGGAGTTTGTGAAAACATGGTCACAAGTTTGGAGTAAATCTCATTAGCATTGCCCATTTTGAAGGCTCTCCTTTGGAGTTCCGCCTCCATCGCAAATATTAATACATTTTTCATTGCGGCGGACTCCTTTTGGTAAGCCTCATAGGCTTCCCTAGTGGCCGCGGTGGACCTAGTGGAGGGTTCGGGTGGAGAGGCCTCGGTAAGGTAACGAAGCTTGTCGTCACCCTCGGCGGCTAATTTGAGTTGGGCATCCCACTCGGAGAAATTTGACCCATTCTTTTCAAGTTTACATCGATCCATAAAGGATCGGTGCCAAGATGAAGTAGCGAGTGGTGTAGCATTAGGAGTTGGTGTTGCCATTTGTTATGAATAAGAAGTGGTCTACAAAACAAAATATAAGGAGTAAAACAATTGTCGTTTTAATTATACTCGTAAAAATGAATGATTTAAACAAGTTTTATGCATTTTTCTAGTGACCTCTACCCAACTAGAATAAATGATTCCAAGACCCAAATTCATATTGACTTAGGCACGGGGTAGCCGATGAAACCCTCATCAATATAACTCGGTGGATTAACCTTTTAATCGATTCTACTTTTAGAACTCTTGGTCGATAAAATTACTCTAATATTTATCTATAGCCCAAAACACATCAACAAGGGCACGGGGTAGCCGATGAAACCCTTATCAATTACTTTTGTTGAGTTCAATCCAAATTTCGAATAAATGTGTCCATTATCCAAACTCACATTAACTTAGGCACGGGGTAGCCGATGAAACCCTCATCAACATGAATTCGGTGGATTAGACATTTATCACCCACTTCCCCTATGTAACAAGGTTTGTACCCCGGGGTAGCCGAGTGCACTCCCTCGCGAAATAGGTTTTCATGGTTTCTACTATTTGGTAAGGCTATGTCTCAATTAGTTGTTTCAGCGAGAGGTCATGTCAATTTATTATCTATCACGTTTTAAGTGAACTAAAGCGGTGAACTACGATAATTCGAATTGACACGGTCGACAAACTCGATAAAATAACAATGCATGTTTAGTTATGGCGATTTAGCGATGCATGTGACATAAAATAAAAATGCAAGCATAAAGATAAATAAATCCTAGTATGGCCTTTCCTAAAATAGAAAAACTATTTAACTATTACAAATTCGGAAACCAACTCCATTGGTCCCTTGAACTTCGGTTGTTTCACGCATCTCGAGGTAACACCGTCTTTATGTATCGCCATTCTTGAAGAAATCCGTCTTTTGGAACTCCGGAATGAATAAAATTACATAATAAATTACATAATTTCCTATTATACATTTGTAACTAAAATAAAATAAATCTATTAAATTACAAAACGGTGATACGAGATCACAATAAAAAAAATTACAACCGAATCGATATTCCCATACATTTCGGGAAATACCAATTAAAATCTAAGGCCATACTAAGTAAAATTACATAATTCAAAAATTACATAAATTAAAATTATGACAATCATAAAGAAAAATGCAGCATTATAATATGTATGAACGAGCTCAATTTTTATGCTAAATCGCCTTTTAATTAGCCAATATCGTATATTACTCGGTTTTTACGGATTTGCGTGATTTCAACATTTTATAATCACAAAAATACATAAACTCATATTTATGCATAAGTTAATTACCCTAACCTCTTAGGACTCAAAATATAGTCTTCACTAATAATTTGACCATAATTAACTTTTATTTACAAAATTGTTCATAAATGGACCAAAAATTACAAAATAAGCTATTAAACTTCAAATAAATCCAAAAATTCCAAATAAATTCAAAATTTGAAATTTAAATTCATGAACATTCTGGAAAAATTCCATGACACTCATAATGTTCAAAATCTTAGGTTAAAAATTTCGAAAATTTTCCGGAAAAACAATGTTGCGGTTTATCGATATTTAATAAAATAATCATAAAAACATGGAAAAATTATTTTCATTAACTTTTCAATTTTATATCTGAAAAATATAATAAAATGCAACATTAGACGTTTTTCCTAAGTCATAGATTATGTTTTATTAATTTTACACTAATAATGTCACTATTTATGCTAATTTTTCTTCAAAAATTCATAAATTATGCTAAAAGACTTCTTTATAGCCAATTATTTTACACACATCTTGTAAAATTGCATGTGACAACATATTAATTTTCTATGACCAGATTCGAAATTTAACTCATATTAACCTATTTTTCTCTTAAATCCGAATTTAATAATGAAAAATTCATTTTTCGAGCATAACAAGTCCAAAAATTATGAACATTTACAGGTTATCTCAAAATAATATATGTGACAACATATCCAAAAATCAACTTAAAATTCGAAGTATAGCTAATTTTCGACCAAAAATGACATTTTTACTCATAAAATCACATTTAAATGCCATTATTGTAAAATATGAACAATAAAAATCCGAAAAATTAACCAAAATATCCTAAAACATTTTAGGACCAGAAATATTAACATGCATGTAATAATTTCTTGATATATCATAATAACACAAATTTTACAAGTTTTATTTGTTATTCATATAACTCGGAAAAACTTTTAACCAATTTGCATGCAAACAACCGTGGCTCTGATACCAATTGAAGGAAATGTAGATTCATATACATGTTAACATACTCATATATGTCTAAACTAATTTGTCATAAAATTAAAACGGATCTTATGCATGCAAACAATAATATAAATAGAGGAGAAATCATGTCCTTACATAGTAGATTTCGGCTATTAGGGCACAAGAGAGATCACCTTTCTCTTCTTGTTCTTGAGCTTTTCCAATGGAAGAATAAAGATCTAAGTGTAAGATCTCTCCCTATGTATTATACCCAAGGCTCCTCTTAATATAATTAATATTACAAATACTAGTTATAATATTAATCAAAGGTAGAAAATTGAACCAAAACCTTTTATAAAACACTTATATGTTTCGGTTTTTAAGAGAGAAGAAGAGAGGATTTTATCTCACTAGAAATCTCTATATTTGATGATGGAATTAGAATGAATAATGATATACAACATTTTGTATATTATTAGGTAAAAATAAAACAAAAACCATGATGGCTTTTACCTTCTCAAAACCGGGTAAGAGGAGGGGTTTTTGGGGAGCCAATGCATGAACACTTTTGTCTTCACAAGAATATTAGGGTTGCAAGGCTAGGAATGTAGGTAATCATTGTGTTCTTATAATAATTAAACAAACACAATATTAGCTTCCACTAACCCTTTATTTCGGCACAATGGATAATATAGAGTCCATATTATTTTTGTCAATTGTCTATATGTTACATGTCACATGTCACATATATTTGTTATGTAATTTTTATCATATTAAAAATCAACGTATTAATAAAAATACGTCACATACAAAAATTGACTTAGTAATTTCATAATTACTTATGCCAAAATATTTTACCATTTTATAAATCACAACAGATTGTATTTATAACAATTCATTCAAATTTAATTGTTACATTAAACAATTTATTTCATCCGAGTAATTATACAATTTAATTACTCAGACCGTATCTCATTTAATCACATTTCAATATGATACGTAAATTTTACTTCCAAAATCGTCCGTCAATTTTCAAGTAATTTAATTAACTCGTAACATTATACGATTAATTAAATAATCAATTAAGAGTGTTGCCCTTTAGGTATGACCTAGGGGGTCAACTGATCACCACCGTCACACGACAGTAATGTCAAACTCTAGTCAGCCAATCATTACCGATATATGTTGACCAGTTGACAGTAACAATATTACTTCCCAATTGTATTCATTTTAATGAGACTTAAACATGTGATCATCATGATCAACAGTCGTGATCGCATTATTGTCGGAGGACACATATTCCAACACGAAGTAGGAATTAAGGTTGATTACATGTGAAAACATACAAACAAAGTATAATAAAGAATAAAACAAAGTACGATAATTGAAATTACAATAATTACAATGGTTTGATGATTTACGTCGAAAATACATTTAAAACGAATAATTTGGGAAAAGAAAAGGGAAAATAAATAAACGAACAGATTATTAGGTGATAATACGGGTAATAGTTAATTAATACGTAAACTAATAACTAGGTCAAAGCAACAACGAAAGTTCAGGGCAGAATTCAACCCGGAACAGGCGCAGCAGAGCTGCGACCTTTGGAAGAGGCGCAGTGCTCACTGCGTCTGTTCCTAAGGTGAATTTTGGCTGTGAAGCCGGAATTGCATATCGTTAGTATTCATTGGTAATTTAATGATTGATTATTGATATTTCAACTCGGATAGAAGTGGTTTAATGGATTATTTACATGCAAATTGGTCATACAAACAATAAAACATGAGATGAAACTAATTAGAACAAATGAATTACAAGATTAATTACAAGGTTAATTACAAATTGAACAAACTAATTAGGTTAAATTAATGCTAAACTATTGACGATGACGACGATAAACAGACTAAAAACATACAAAGAATGAATTCCAGAGACTTGATATGGATGAATTGAATCTCTAAAACCCGGATGTGTTTTTATGACGAAAACCCGCAAATATGAATTACTTGGGATTTAAGTTGGGAATTTAAAGGTGATAAATTACTAATAAATTATATGCTAAAATTATCATGCCAATGAAATAAGAACAAACAAAGACGAAACAAAAACAAACATACGAATAAACAAAAGACGAAGGAAGAAGAAGGAAAGCAGGAACTGCGACAGCCTCAGGAAGAGGCGCAGCAGGTACTGCGTCCCTCGAAGAGGCGCAGCAGTTGCTGCGTTCCTTCTCGACATCTGTCTCCCATTAACGCGTAAAAAGGTTTTGAATAAAGGTTTTATAAATCGGTTTTGAATATATTTCGACGTAAACCTTACAATAATGATTACAAAAATAAAATACAATAGTAAAAGATGGGATTTACACCCTCAGACTTACATGTTTGACGAAACGAGATTAACTAAGTTAACGTTTACTGATGCTCGACTCGAATGTACGACGAAAGTGCCCTCTAAGAGGAAATTAAACAAAGTTGGTTAAGTTGATTGATGTGGAGTTGGTCAAATTGGTCGGTCATGGAAAACGAAGCTGGTACTCAGAAGGATCCGAGCTTACATGGTCGAAAGTTCAAGCACGTAGACGCCAAAAAGCAAGAGCGTGGTCTTAGAATGCAAAGGGAGAAGAGAAGGGCGGACACTCGCGTGAGAAATATGAGGAACAAAGGCTCCTATTTATACTAATCACACGGAGGAATTAGGGTTACGGAAGGAAAGATCCGGAACAACCGACTTAGGTTAAAACACGGAAACTTGGACAAAAAGAAAGCCTTGAGAAAAGGCGCATCAGGTGCTGCGATCCTTCAAAGAGACGCAGCACTTACTGCGTCCTTTCCCCAGCGGTTTCCTCCTGCGCAAGAAAACGCGTTTGATAACCTGTCGTATTTTAGGCATAACTTTCTCTACAATACTCGGAATAAGGTGATTTTGGTGACGTTGGAAAGCTAAGAGAAAGATCTAGAACTTTCTGTGAAATAGGCCTGACCTAAAAAGGTCGTTATGACCTTGTAAAACGGGCCTAAAGGTCGGGTTGTCATTTTAGCTAAATGAAATGCACATTTTGTAATGTAAACTTTAAGTTTAGGCCAAAGAAGTGACATGAGACTCAAAATGAGAAATACCCATAACATTTTATGACATCCTAACCTTAGGTAGACAAGCATATTGCTTTGGACTCGGGATTTGACGGTTTTAGGAAATGAAGACGGTTTTTAACCCGGACTCCAAATGTACTCTAATTACTGCGAAAACGACCGTAATGACACCTAGATGACAACCAAGAGGTAGAAACAAGTGTATGAGTTACCTTTTATTAACCGATTTACAAAACGTCATAAAATCGCGACATATGCTAAACATGCGACCCAATCATCACTGGGTGGCTTGCGGGAGGTGCAAAAATGAGGTATCTACAGAGCCCTCACTTTGAATGAGGCTTGGACAAGGCGAAAGTCAAAGTATAGCCATCAGGTCAATCAAAGATTACAACCTGACGACTATGGCGACGCGAGGCGGCTCAAGGGGTCTGAGCCAAGGACCTGTCGTCGGGAACATTTTAGAGTTTGTCGACTATCGGGGAAGGTCGTTTAAAGTCCATTAGACTACGTAAGGAGGCTCGCCAGCCATAAGAAGAGACCATACTTGAGACTTCTTTGAGAATCCTTACTCTGTCGGACTCCAAGGGGAAACAAAACGTAATATCGAAGGGCAGCAGGACGTCGGTCTTCAAACAAACTTCGGTAAAACTTGAGATTGAGGTTGAACTCCACGTGTTGAGAGGGACAATTGGCTGTTTTGAACTCTCGCTGGGGGAACATAATTGAGGTGTGTCAAAACACCTGTCAGATAAAATTCGCTCGTTGTGGCAAGCGAGGTCTTGATAAAGTACTGCGATAATTCACAGTCTACTCGGCCTTGAGCGAAGCCCCAGTTAGGGCGAGCACTGCTTCTGATACTTACCTGCACGGTTAGTGGCAACACAAGAATGTAATCTAATAGAAAAATAACACATACGCATGAGGAAACACATAGGTTTTGCAAAATTTATTTCTTTATAAGAGTTATTTAAAACTTGCTCAAAGAAATTCGTCGTTTATAATGCGTTATGCATATTCAATGGGCTTTAGACATAGGACTTGTCATGACATCAACTCACTAGGATGCAAGACGATAGACTGACGTAAAGCTGACCTAGATTTGACGCGACATAGGGGATGACCTTGACAGACTTTGCCTAAGTATGCGCAACCCCTAGCCAAGTACGGGTGACAACACGTATCAGTTCCAAAGGTAGAATAATTGAGAGAACGATGACGGCATATAAAGGCAAGGCATGAGCCATGGATTAGCTGTCTACTTGGACGTCTTTCGCCGCCGTTTGTTGTAAAAGAGATCCCTCTTGAGGCACGATAACTTGGAGAATCGATCTAAGACCTTTGTCATTGTTCAGACCGAGCACTAGCTTGACTTAAGTAAGAGAGGAATAAAGGGAGGGTGGCATCTTGGAAGAGAAACCCCCAGGATGATAAGATGACTCTAGACTTTCGTAAAAAAAAAAGGAGACAGGGCGACAAAAAAGAGCCCCCAATTAAAGAGGTAAAAATGGAAAATTTGGAAGGTTATGAAATAGAAAGGGATGGTATTTGAGGTTGAGAGTTGATGGTTGGGATGGTTGTGTCCTTGAGGACTGCCTACGTATTCACACGAAGTGAAATCAAACCGGATCGTAGTTCAGAGGTTTGGTTAATTTTGTTTCGGTGATGTGGTTGTATCCTTCTTGTGTAAGAAAGGACTGCCTACGTATTCACCTGAAGAGGTGAAATCAAACCATGCTCGTAGTTCATGTGTGTGCCTAAGCTTATGTTGTCAGGACCTTAAAGTGCATGGGTCAGGAGAGTATATTCCTTTGGTGACTCAAAGAATCGATTTGAGATAACTCCCTCTGATCATAGACCAAAGAGGTATAACTAATTTTGTAAAAATTTCCTTGTCATGTGAGCGCACTCGAAGGTGTACTCTAAGGATGTGTTCATCCCGTTCTGGGTAGCAAAGTATCTGAAGACTCCGTGTCTGGGTCAAGGTGAAACTGGATTCGATATTTGGAATGTGGAGCTCGGAAAAAAGAGGCTTTGATGAACAAATCTCCGGAGCTTGATTTTGTGGAGTTAAGGCTTGATGGGATTATGGCTTGTAATATGGCTTGGAAATGGAGTCTCTTGGCTTGATGTAGCCTGAGCACATAAAGGTAGGTTAAAATGACGTGGGTTCAAATTTCCATGTCTTGGCTCTAAAGGATGGGTATACTTGACGAGCTTGAGAGAATTCTCAGAATTCGTAACTATCTCCTGTAACGGTCTCGAGAAGGACTTAGGTTTTGTGATGTGTGAAAGGCTAAGTAAGGGGTGCTAGTTGACCATCTTCATTAATGTCTTAATTCTATATAGACTTCAGCAGTATTCCGTTCAGCATTTGAATTTCATACTCGTTCTTGATTCAGACTCAGATTCTTGGTCTGGAGTATGTCTCGGATTTTTGCTCAAATTCTTGATTTAGGTTTTTTTGAACATAACTTTGACTTTGGAAATCGATATTGATTTTCTTGATTGAGCCTTCTTCTTTCGACTCTTTTGCCTTGGATATTGATCTTGGTTATTTCTCTTAATTGAACCTTTGTTTTTTATCATGACTCCTATCGTCCTGGATTTGCTTGCTACTATGGATTTGGGTCAGACTAGCACCTTTAGTGTGAAACGGGTTGGTCTTTAGTAACAGGGTTGTTTATTGTGGGGAATGGGCTTGCCTTCCGTCATGGATCGTTAACAAGGGAGATGGTCTAGATTCGTCCTAGAATCTCTAGAGATAGGCTCGTCCTAAACTGGGGTTATATTAAGGGTTTCTATTGCCAGACATGGAATAGGTAAGGAAAATGAACACGGAGTTTCAGGTCCTCTAAAACTTGGAATGGAACATCATTTAAGTGCACCCATATTGACTGACATGTGTTGGTGTTCGTTTCAAAATGTCTCAAATTAATTCTTGTCGTCACAGGAAAAGGATAAAGGATAAGATATGATAGAATATGTGGATTGAATAGTTGTATTTTTATTGAAATGAATAATGAATGTATTTAACACATACTTGAGAAGACACGTGACTCGTGGGACAGCCCCCAGGTTGTCACTATAAATGAAAATGGACATGAAGAAAGACACTATGACAAAATTATGGGATAGAAATCCTAAGACTCGGACTCGGACTCGGACTTTGACTCAATCTTAGATCCAGACTCGTAATCATCATTGTTATCTTCGGAGAATCCTCTTTCAGCATCTGGTAGCTTGAACGCCCGATCCTGGTCGTTGAACGATTTGAGCATCCTGTCCTCGTTGTTTGGGGTACTATAAGGGTAAAGGCCCAAGAGACCTTCCTGACTTTGAAGAGTAGGACACCCATGAGGGTCGTTCTTTTCTTCAAAAGGACTGAGGGTCGATAACGATATCTTACCGCGATTTAGCATATAATGGATGGTATATTTGAGCTTGGAACATTCTTCAGTGTCGTGTCCATTACCCCTATGAAATAAGCAATATTGAGAGCCGTCCCAAAAGCGACCTCTCCTCTCGTACTTAGGGTCTGGGGTTGGACCGATCGGTTGGAATAGTCCTTTAGCAAAGAGTCTTTCAAAGGCAATCGTATAAGGCGTGCCTCACTTGGAGAATGACCTTGGAGGCTGAGTTCCTCTTTCTGGTGAATGTTCTATAAACTTCACGTTGGTAATGCGGATTGTTTGATTGTTGGGTATTTGAGAGTCTGTCTTCCTTCTTTTCACCAAATGATTGGTGGATCGTTCATCTTCTTGATCATCTGCAATGTTGAACTCCCTATAAGGTCGATTAGCTTCTGTACCCGAACAAGTTAGGAGCGAGACAGAAATCCTACCATCCTCAATCACATCTTGTATGACATACTTGAGCTTATAGCAATCTTCGGTATCATGCCCCCTACCCCCATGGTATTGACAATACGAATTGCCATCCCAAAATTTAGATTTCTTTTCTGGGTCTGGGCTAGGTCCTATTGGTTGAAGAAGACCTAGAGAGGATAATTTGTTCAAGGCTAGGGCATAAGGTATGCCTAAACTCGTGAATGACCTAGGAGAGTTGTTTAATTTCTTTGACGAAGGCTCCATGAGGTTGCCTTTATTGATTTTGATTCCTGGATGAGAAGAACTAGGAATAGATCGCTCACTTTTTGTTTTCTCCTCGAGACCATGAGGTTGAGGGTTTGTCTGGACACTCTTCATCTTGAAAGGTTGGGTCTTAAGCTTCTTACCCATTTCAACAAGTTGATTCCCCATGTTGGAAAGCCGGGAGTTTAGATTATCAATGGATCCCTCTATCTTGGAAAGCATGAGCATTCGACTTTGGACATCGTCCTCCTTCGGCACTTTGATCTCTTCGTCATCACGAGGATCGAGGAGATGAGAAAAGTCTAGGAATGATTCTTCATCGTGTTTAGTGCTGTTAGACTCAAGAGGGTCGGTCCCATTAAATTGCTCAACAAATGGTGGCATTGGAAGCTTGCCATCCTCGATCATATCCTTAATAATATGCTTTAGACTAAAGCATTCCTCCGTATCGTGTCCCCTACCCAGATGGTACTGACAATATGAATTTCCCTTCCATCTAGGCAGTATCTTTTCAGGGCCCGGGGTTGGACCAATTGGATGAAGTTTTCCTTGGGAAACCACTCTTTGTAGAGCTACTTTATATGTGGTTCCGAGGTCAACAAATTCCCTATGAGCTCGTCCCGGCCTTCTGGGTGGAGTTTCCAAGAGGTTGACTCCCTTGTCTTCATTGACCTTCTTAGGTGAGTGAGTTGTGTCGAAGATATGACCTGGCCTTGAGGTGCGAGAAGATGGTAAAGGTTTCATTATGCCCATTTGGTTTTCTATATTGACGACACGAGCGCTCAAGCCTTCGACGGTGGCCTGAAGCTTAATGACTGCAGTACTTAGTTCTTCGATGACGACAGATAAACGTTCTTGAACACTTTCATTGGAAATCGCAGAATTTCTACCGAGAAGAAAATGTCGCGCATTACAACTTGTTTCGACATGGGATCACGCATACAAAGGCGACACACAAAGGAAGGGACAAGATGACAAATCTAGACTTTGACTTGTGAATTCGTGAAATGTCGTGAGCGACTTCTCGTGTTTGAATTAACGGTGCTTGACTTTAATTTTAGACTCGAGTGTTGACTTTGACAGAGTGACCCTCATATGGTTGACCTTACTGACGGGATTGATGACACATGTTGATTCTAGACTCGAGGTTTGCTTATAGGTGTTAAGAAGACTGCTGTAGTTTAGACTCAAATATGAGGCCCATTGAGATTCGTGTGTTGAGCCTTGGAACGTGTGACTCAAGGTGAAAATGTTTAGATCCTAACTGAATTGGGGTATGGGGGTCCAAAGTGACGGCGTGACGCCTTAGGACTTGACTTGAATTTGAAAAGACCCAAAATGTAAAGGAAAACGGATTCATGACTCGACGGAGTTTCGACTAGGTCATAGTCGGTTTGAACTTTGACTCTAACTTAGCCCAATTGAATTTACATATTTACATTTACATGGTTGGAAATTATTTAAAATAAAGCGTTTTTTTTCCTCTTTTTTTTTTGTTATTTTGGCTTTTTTTTTTGTTATTTTACAAAGGATTTTATTTTACAAAATTTTGTCATGGTTTTGTTTACAAAATGGTGATCACATATGATACAAGCATTCATACAGGCATTATAACGGTATGCTGAGTGAATTTATAAGGGTTTTGGCTTTAAAAGATGGGTTGCCATACCAAGCTATCAAACCCGGGGTCTGTGGAGAGGCTCGTACCAAACAGGAGTAAGGCCAATTCCTAATCCATTCCCTCGAGTAGTGAAGGCCCTTGATACAAACAGGAGTAAGCATCATGGTATAGTTGACGTCAATCGCTATCCATCCTTAGGCCCAGATAAGAATTTGGACCGTCCAGACGGGACGATTGGTCGAATGGGTTGGGTTGGGCCTAGGAATGCCGACTAAAACGATCTAGGAAGATCGAGTTATGAAAACCGACAACTGTCTCGTATAAACTATTCCCTAACCTTGTTCAAGTTTCACCCTTAGCAACACGTAAGTGTATTACTCCCCAGCGGAGTCGCCAAACTGTGGACGCGGGCCCATGGGTTCGCTTGGAAAAATAAGCGTTGCATTTGTGGAGTCGCCACCAATTTATTGTGGAAAATTGGAAACCGTTCGAATACTTCGCGTCATGTCAAGACACAAAGTAATGACATGAACACCAAGAACTCGTTACCCTTAGCCTTCTATGTCTAGAATGACTCTCGTGGATGCCAATGAACACGGATGTTCACAGAGATCTGGAGTAAGGGGTGAGGGTACGTATTAGGAAGCTCTTTTGATCGAACACCTAATCCCGCCCGCCTCGATAGCGGCCTCTACTAATGATTAGGGAAAATCATCTATACTTGATATGTTGTCGATTATATGCATGCAATGCAACATCCAATAAATTAATCCTAACATGTGAAAATTAAGTCGGTGAAACATGCAATTAGGAAACATTATGTCGAAGTAGGAATTAAGGTTGATTACATGTGAAAACATACAAACAAACGATAATAAAGAATAAAAGAAAGTACGATAATTAAAATTACAATAATTACAATGGTTTGATGATTTACGTCGAAAATACATTTAAAACGAATAATTTGGGAAAAGAAAAGGGAAAATAAATAAACGAACAGATTATTAGGTGATAATACGGGTAATAGTTAATTAATACGTAAACTAATAACTAGGTCAAAGCAACAACGGAAGTTCAGGGGCAGAATTCAACCCGGAAAAGGCGCAGCAGAGCTGCGTCCTTTGGAAGAGGTGCAGTGCTCACTGCGTCTGTTCCTGAGGTGAATTATGGCTGTGAAGCCGGAATTGCTGATGCGTGTCATTTATATGATGTTTTACATCTCTTTTTACACGCATTTCAGAGCTCATTTGTTTAGTTTATGCTACATTTCTCCCTATTTCCGTCTACTTCCGTATTTTGTACTTTATTGCAGAAATGTGAAGAATTCAACGGGAAATCAAGCCAAATCCGTCCCCGAGTAATCTGCATTGCAAATGACGTAAAGGAATTGCTTAAGGAACGAGCTTGGAGCGCGATCCAAGGCCCAAAAGACGAGTCCACGAGTTTAAAGAAGTCAATTAGCAGCTGAAGCAGTCGATCGACTAGTCCCATCGGTCGATCGACCAACTATCGGGATCCAGAAGCTACTGTTGCTGAGATCCAGTCGATCGACCTCCCTGCTTAGTCGATCGACCACATCGCTGCTTCAGACGAGAATTAAAAGATTGAGAAACTTGAAGCCCGTGAAGTTTAGGTTTAGGAAATAATTGTTACGTTAGTTTGCTATATAACGTAACCTAGAAACGTCAGAATAGGCATCTAGCTTTTATCGAATTACATATCAAGTTTTATTTCAGTTTTACATTCAGTTTAGAATAATTAGGGTTCAAGGTTTGCTTCGGTTTTGAATACAATTTGCTTGGATAATTCGGCCTTGTTCTTTTCCTTCACAATTCTACACGGTATTCTACTGTTTCTATTTCAGTATTTTGCTTATAGTGTTAAAATTGCTAGATCAGTTTCCCCAAAGCCGAACTGTTGTTTTATGTTAATTGTTTCTTCCGCCGTTTAAAACATGAATTCAATAGTTAGATTTATCATTGATGTTATTGTTGTTACCCTTAGCATGAGTAGCTAAATCATTAGTGCTAGGATGTAGGCGATTTATGGCATAGGCGGCACTAGATTGAACACGGACTGAACCCGCGTGTCAGTCGATCGACTGACATTGTTGGTCGATCGACTGACCTTGTAAGGTTATCCTTCGTTTTAATTGGTTTTAATCTCGTATTTAACAAATCGAATGCATGCGACCAGTTAGATACCTATTTTGTGACCGACCCATTAGATCGAAAGATAGGGAAGGTTATTTGACCATCAATTAAATCGACTAAACTATGCTAAGATCGAAAGATAGGTATAGTTTAGACCATTAGTCACTTTTCAGGACGAAAGTTAGTATTAGTGACATTAGGGACCTATAGCGAGATCGAGAGATGCTATTTGTTAGGAGTGGACCGAGAGGACCTCTTATTTCCCGCCTTACCTGTGTTTGATTCAGACCGACTTAGTTTGCTGCCGCCGAAGCTATAATGACCCGACCATCCTAGTACCCTTCTTTTATCTGTTTAATATTTTTAGTTTATTTTCTTTTTATAATTATTAGCTATAGACCAATTCAAATCAACCCCCGTAATAGTTACCTCGGGAAACATAAATCAACTAAAGTTTACAACTGCCTCCTTGTGGTTCGACACTGTTACCACTAGCCTAGGTTAGTCTTAATAGGAGATTATAAATTTTATCTTTGGTACTCACAACGACGGGTATCAAATTTTGGCGCCGTTCTTGGGGCAATAGTCCTAATTTTAGTTGTTTTAATTTTTAGTCTTTCTTAGTTTAAGGAACATCCGTTCCTTAAACTCGTTCTTATATTTTGTTGTAGTTTCCTCTTATGCGCAGTCACGGGGTGGTCCATTACTGCCATTTGATCCAGAGATTGAAAGATCTTTGCACGTTAAGAGGAGATTATTTCAAGAGCAACAAATGGAAGAGCCAAGTTCTCATTCTAGCTTTTACGAAACGAGCATTCGAGGAGAATCCACCATCTTCACCCGTTTCTACATCTTCAGCCGAGACAGTTACTTCTCCAGAAATTTCTGTCATGGCCGAGGAAGCAAGTATAGCTAGTTTTTCCGAGCCGACAAAATGACAATTTATACAAGGGGTTCGAGTTACACGGAGATGCCAGAAATTCGAACCAAAGCCTCGCTTACATCACTATGGTCGAGAGAAATCGGTTTGGGGCTGCAAATGAAGATGCGAAGGCATATGGAGACCTTTATTGACTCTGCTTTGCTCCATTCCCCCACCAGTGGCGTGACCCGGGATCAAATCAAAGAGACCATGTTCATCTTCTCCCTTCGTGATGCTGCAAGGGAGTGGTATAGAGATTTGGACCGGACCGCTCAGGAGATCACTGATTGGAATACATTGGCCTTGGTGTTCTACAAGAAGTACTTTTCTGCTTCGAGGACGATCGCTATTAGAGCTCAAATCACGGGCTTTAAACAAGGGCCAGATGAGAATTTCCACGAGACATGGGTCCGATTCAAGAAGTTAGTGCGAACCATACCGCACCATGGGTTTGAAAAGTGGAGTTTGTGCAATCATTTTTACAATGGGTTGTACGACGATCAGAGGGCCATTTTGGATGCCGCAGCCAATGGAAGATTCGCTGAAAATTTGGGAGCAACCAAGGGGTGGAAGATCATTGACGATCTAGCTACCCACAAGGCCGAGTATGGGAATTCGAGAGGGAACCAGAGGAGAGTTGCTGAATCTTCCTCTGTTGCTGCACTTGAGGCTCTCACCGCGAGATTTGACAAGTATGAGCTAGGAGGAGCCTCTAAGGGTGGGATATACCAAGTCAACGCCGTGTCGACGGTCCCTTCCTTTGTGAAAGATGTGGAGTTGAGGGCCATGTCTCGAAGAACTGCCTAGTCCCTTTGAATCTTGTCTTGCCTTTCAACACTACAGGTAGAACAACACCTACTACGAGCCACGGCATCCAAACTTGAGTTGGAGAAGCCGAGAATGTTTTGAATCCAACTCAACCTCCGCCACAAAGAAGACCATATGTGCCTCCGCATCAAAAGCAACAAAGAATACCAAAAGCCTCCTTATGTGCCGCAGCGGAACAAACACAAAATTCTGAATTTTCCGAGTCAAGAATCTGTTCTTTGAAGGAGTCCCAAGCAAGAGAGGCCGGGATGAAGTTACTAGAGAGCCAAATAGCTCAGTTGGCTAGCAAAAGTAACACTCGAGCTCCCGGACACTTACCCACTCAACCCGAACAAAAGGAGACCCTACATGCCATCACCTTGAGGAGCGGGTCCACACTTGAGGGTCCTGCCATGGTCGAGAAAGCTGTTGAGAAGAATGAGGCGGATCCGAGTCCAAACAAAGTCAGAACGAATAAATCAAAAAAAAAATAAATCTGCCGGGTATTTCGATCGATCGATCAAAGTACCTAGTCGATCGATCAAACACGGGTTACTGGAGCTTCGAATCAGGCAACCCGGTCGATCGATCGAGGAGGGTGGTCGATCGACCAATATCACTTGCGATGTTGAAGAATTTCGTCCTTTAATGCCCAATAATCTACGAGACCACTTGTTTCGGGAACCACCGTCCCGAAAATTTTGGGGGCGGACCAGTCTTGATGGGTCGATCCGGCTCCGAAGTTCGACCCGATGACGGTTAATGGGTCTCATTTGAGACGGTCTGAGGAGGGGTCTAGCTTCAACAAATAAAAGGTGACGGACTTCCAGCCTAAGTCCAAGGACGCCGGCGCGCACGAATTAGAGGAGAGGGCTAAGGTACTCCTTACAACCCCATATCCGGAGAGACTCGTGCCAACCAAGGAACAGGTATCTTTCAGTAAGTTTGAGAAAGTTATTCGTAGCTTAAATGTTCAAGTCCCCTTCCTTGAGTTAGTTAACCAAGTGCCAGCGTACACTAAGTTTATGAAACAGTTATTGTCAAAGAAAAAATCGCTTGAACATGTTCACACTGTTGCGTTAACTAAAGAGTCTTGCTCCTACTTGTCTCACACTGCGCCCCATAAGTTAGAAGACCCGGGCAGTTTTTCAGTTCCTTGTAGCATAGGTACCTTTTCTATCGAAAAGGCTTTATGTGACTTAGGAGCTAGCATAAGTGTCATGCCCTTGAGTCTAGCTAGGAAGCTTAAACTGACCAGGTTTGCTATTACTGAAATGACAGTCCAGATGGCTGACCGTTCTGCGGTCGAGCCCATAGGAGTCCTAGAGGACATACCCGTCCAGATAGGGAAGTTTTTCTTCCCTGTTGACTTTGTTGTCCTTGACATGCCTGAGGATGACCATATACCAATCATCTTAGGTAGGCCGTTTCTGCACACTGCTGGTGCAGTTATTGACGTCGGTTTAGGAACCTTGACCTTCAAAGTTGGGAAACATTCTATTGTCTTTGCCCAGCCGGCTAAGAAAAAGGATCCCATGTGGCCTGTCACTTGTAACACGGTTTCTGAAAAGAAATCGTACTTTGTGCTCCCTTAATTACCTGTCCCTATTACTACTGCTGTGTTAACCCCTCCGCCCCGGATTGGGAGCAAGAAGGAGGAAGAATTTGTTGTTTTAGATAATGCAGGAGCTGGTTTGGGGAAGGAAAAGTCATTGGATGCTCCAGCTGCGTCAAAACCTATCATTCAAAGAGGAGGTCTTGGATGCCTGAGCTATGGGACCGACGAGGAAGTGGAAGATGAGCCAGCCAAGGTGAGATGGTCTGATTTGGATTTTGACGATTCCAAGGAAGTCCTTGATTGGGGAGATGACGACGCTGATCAGCTGAATTCTCCTACTGTCGAAGCTGAGAAGGGTGCAACTGACAACATGAGCACCTATGAGGCTACCTCTAGTAGCCAGAAACCGACGAAGTGGGCCATACCGTGGTCCTTCTTGATCAACTATTAGTTGATCAAGCTCGTTGCGAACTTCTCTTTATTTGTTTTGTTAAGACATTTTATTGCTTTTGTGTGCGCGAGAACTTTGCTTTTATTCTTTTTTTTTTTTTGCTTAGGATTTTTATGCACTTTAGACTTCGTTCTAGGTTTTGCGCAATTTTTGGCGCGTATTATTGTGCTTTTGCAGGTATTAAGAGCTTCTTAGCTCAAATCATTGAGCAATTACGAAGAAATAAGACACTGCAGCAGTGTTTTCAGTCGATCGACTGGTACCATTGGTCGATCGACTGAATTGCAGGTTTACAGGAGCTACTGTTCACGTCCACTTGGTCGATTGACTGACATTAGTGGTCGATCGACCACTACTGCTGCTATATTCGTTTACGACCTCTCCCCTGCTGTGTTTGGTCGATATGCGGACCTAAGGGAGTCTTCTACTCCACTCTATTTTCCGTCGAATTATCTATTTCTTCTATTATCTCATTTATGCACAATTTTTACGTTTCCAAATTGCTTTCTTCGGTCTTATACGTGGTACTTTCTGTCTTTCAGGCACTCTTATTGGTAGCATCTGCACTCTGAAACCTCCTAGCTCACGCTGGTTTGGGGGAGGTTTCCTTTGCTGCGCTTAAAGTCTTGTGAGTTCCCAAGTCTTTACTTTATGTCATTATGTTTTATTTTATTTTCTCGCAAAATTCCCGTTTCTCTTTTTTTTCATTACATGATTTTGCACAATGGGGACATTGTGCGATTTGGTTTGGGGAAGGGTTTTGCGTCGCATTTCATTTGCTTGCATTCATGTTTACATTTCAGTTTTGCATTGCTCGTTTATTTCCTATATATACAGAAAAATTCAACAAAAAAAAATTTGAAAAATTTCAAAAATTTCAAAAAAATGCACGTTTATTTTAGCATATAGGTTGCGTCGGAACGGTAGTATTTCCATGATGATTTTGCATTTGCACCTGTTTTGCCTGAGCCTTGCTTGATTAACATGTTATTAGTAGAATCGTATATGCATATCTACGAGTTTTCGTTACATTCTTGCTGAACTTGAGACTTGACTTTAATAATTGGCAACCTACATCATATTTCTGAGATTTAGAGCCTATAACTGGTGACATTCATGACCAGTTCATCTAGGAATGTGAGTAGTACTCCTTATGAGACATGTTCCCTTAATTTGCATAAATATGAATTTGATCTACTTAATACTGTATGCATTCGGTTTGTGGTTTGTTGACACATGTGGTAGAGGTTTCCTTTTTCTCGGTTTACCCATAAGCTTCACACTAATCGCCAAAAATATCCTTTTTGTCCTAATTACTACATCCTATATTTAGCCTGTCCTTTGTCAAGCTAGTAGTCTGTTTTCTTGGGGTTGTTACTCATTTTTGGTGGTATTTGCTCTTTTGAGATGAAGTTGGGAAAATGAAATGAAATGAAATGAAATGGAAAGAAAGAAAGAAAAAAAAAAGGAATAGAAAAAAAAAATTGAAATTCGAAAAAAAAGAAAAAAAGAAAAAGAGAAAAGTTTATGTACTGTTCAGAGTAGTCGATCGACCGCTCCTTTAGGTCGATCGACTGAAGTTCGTGGAAGAAGAGAAAATCAATTCGCATACCTTATACCTTATCTTTTGGCGATTTTTGCTCCCATATTTCATTTATATCTTATGGGGAGTTAGTTGATTACTTCTATTTTGGAGCTTGTGAGATTTGTGCTTGCTATAGCACCGTTTCTGTTGATTATGAGAAAGAAGTTGGATGTTGTCCTTTGGTTCCGTTTTGGTACTAGCTTGATCACCTGTACCTCCACTTCACCATAAAATGTTTTGCCTCTTCTTACCCATACCTCACATTTCCATAATTATACCTCGGCATGTGTCAATGGTCATCTGTTTGGTTGGAATGCATATGTACGGTCATAGAGGTCATCTTCATAATTTATTGCTGGCATGTTTTCATAGGTCGCAGTTAGGTGAGAGTCTGTACAAAATTTACTTCTTTCTATCTTACATTAATATCACCTGCGCTTATTGAGTGATTTGAGTGACCCGTGAGAGTCCAGTTTGATAAGTCTTTACAGTCAACGGTTCAGCGGTTTTCGACGACTTTATAATTCGTTTGCATGATTCACGTCACTAATTGATTGTTGGTTGTGCATTAAATTGGTTTAGACCCTACAGTTTGCATTTCGCTCTGAGATTGAACTCGTTCCATTAGGTCATTAGATCGAGTCTAGTTCTTGCTTGGGGACAAGCAAGGTTTGGTTTGGGGAGATTTGATGCGTGTCATTTATATGATGTTTTACATCTCTTTTTACACGCATTTCAGAGCTCATTTGTTTAGTTTATGCTACATTTCTCCCTATTTCCGTCTACTTCCGTATTTTGTACTTTATTGCAGAAATGTGAAGAATTCAACGGGAAATCAAGCCAAATCCGTCCCCGAGTAATCTGCATTGCAAATGACGTAAAGGAATTGCTTAAGGAACGAGCTTGGTGCGCGATCCAAGGCCCAAAAGACGAGTCCACGAGTTTAAAGAAGTCAATTAGCAGCTCAAGCAGTCGATCGACTAGTCCCATCGGTCGATCGACCAACTATCGGGATCCAGAAGCTACTGTTGCTGAGATCCAGTCGATCGACCTCCCTGCTTAGTCGATCGACCACATCGCTGCTTCAGACGAGAACTAAAAGATTGAGAAACTTGAAGCCCGTGAAGTTTAGGTTTAGGAAATAATTGTTACGTTAGTTTGCTATATAACGTAACCTAGAAACGTCAGAATAGGCATCTAGCTTTTATCGAATTACATATCAAGTTTTATTTCAGTTTTACATTCAGTTTAGAATAATTAGGGTTCAAGGTTTGCTTCGGTTTTGAATACAATTTGCTTGGATAATTCGGCCTTGTTCTTTTCCTTCACAATTCTACACGGTATTCTACTGTTTCTATTTCAGTATTTTGCTTATAGTGTTAGAATTGCTAGATCGCTTTCCCCAAAGCCGAACTCGTTTTTTATGTTAATTGTTTCTTCCGCCGTTTAAAACATGAATTCAATAGTTAGATTTATCATTGATGTTATTGTTGTTACCCTTAGCATGAGTAGCTAAATCATTAGTGCTAGGATGTAGGCGATTTATGGCATAGGCGACACTAGATTAAACACGGACTGAACCCGCGTGTCTGTCGATCGACTGACATTGTTGGTCGATCGACTGACCTTGTAAGGTTATCCTTCGTTTTAATTGGTTTTAATCTCGTATTTAACAAATCGAATGCATGCGACCAGTTAGATACCTATTTTGTGACCGACCCATTAGATCGAAAGATAGGGAAGGTTATTTGACCATCAATTAAATCGACTAAACTATGCTAAGATCGAAAGATAGGTATAGTTTAGACCATTAGTCACTTTTCAGGACGAAAGTTAGTATTAGTGACATTAGGGACCTATAGCGAGATCGAGAGATGCTATTTGTTAGGAGTGGACCGAGAGGACCTCTTATTTCCCGCCTTACCTGTGTTTGATTCAGACCGACTTAGTTTGCTGCCGCCGAAGCTATAATGACCCGACCATCCTAGTACCCTTCTTTTATCTGTTTAATATTTTTAGTTTATTTTCTTTTTATTGTTATTAGCTATAGACCAATTCAAATCAACCCCCATAATAGTTACCTCAGACTGAACATAAATCAACTAAAGTTTACAACTGCCTCCTTGTGGTTCGACCCTGTTACCACTAGCCTAGGTTAGTCTTAATAGGAGATTATAAATTTTATCTTTGGTACTCACAACGACGGGTATCAATTGCATATCGTTAGTATTCGTTGGTAATTTAATAATTGGTTATTGATATTTCGACTCGGATAGAAGTGGTTTAATGGATTATTTACATGCAAATTGGTCATAAAAACAATAAAACATGAGATGAAACTAATTAGAACAAATGAATTACAAGATTAATTACAAGGTTAATTACAAATTGAACAAACTAATTAGGTCAAATTAATGCTAAACTATTGACGATGACGACGATAAACAGACTAAAAATATACAAAGAATGAATTCCAGAGACTTGATATGGATGAATCCAATCTCTAAAACCCGGATGTGTTTTTATGACGAAAACCCGCAAATATGAATTACTTGGGATTTAAGTTGGGAATTTAAAGGTGATAAATTACTAATAAATTATATGCTAAAATTCTCATGCCAATGAAATAAGAACAAACAAAGGCAAAACAAAAACAAACATACGAATAAACAGAAGACGAAGGAAGAAGAAGGAAAGCAGGAACTCCGGCAGCCTCAGGAAGAGGCGCAGCAGGTACTGCGTCCCTTCGAAGAGGTGCAGTAGTTGCTGCGTTCCTTCTTGACATCTGTCTCCCATTAATCCGTAACAAGGTTTTGAATAAAGGTTTTATAAATCGGTTTTGAATATATTTTCGACGTAAACCTTACAATAATAATTACAAAAATAAAATACAATAGTAAAAGATGGGATTTACACCCTCAGACTTACATGTTTGACGAAACGAGATTAACTAAGTTAACGTTTAGTGATGCTCGACTCGAATGTACGACGAAAGTGCCCTCTAATAGGAAATTAAACAAAGTTGATTAAGTTGATTGATGTGGAGTTGGTCAAATTGGTCGGTCATGCAAAACGAGGCTGGTACTCAGAAGGATCTGAGCTTACGTGGTCGAAAGTTCAAGCACTTAGACGCCAAAAAGTAAGAGTGAGGTCTTAGAATGCAGAGGGAGAAGAGAAGGGCGGACACTCGCCTGAGAAATATGAGGAACGAAGGCTCCTATTTATACTAATCACACGGAGGAATTAGGGTTACGGAAGAAAAGATCCGGAAACAACCGACTAAGGTTAAAACACGGAAACTTGGACAAAAAGAAAGCCTTGAGAAAAGGCGCATCAGGTGCTGCGATCCTTCAAAGAGGCGCAGCACTTACTGCGTCCTTTCCCCAGCGGTTTCCTCTTGTGCAAGAAAACGCGTTTGACAGCCTGTCGTATTTTCGGCATAACTTTCTCTACAAGATTCGGAATAAGATGAATTCGGTGGCTTTGGAAAGCTAAGAGAAAGATCTAGAACTTTTTGTGAAAGAGGCCTGACCCAAAAAAGTTGTTATGACCTCGTAAAACGGGCCTAAAAGTCGGGTTGTCATTTTAGCTAAATGAAATGCACATTTTGTAATGTAAACTTTAAGTTTAGCCCAAAGAAGTGACATGGGACTCAAAATGAGAAATTACATTTTATGACATCCTAACCTTAGGTAGACAAGCATATTGCTTTTGACTCGGGATTTGACGGTTTTAGGAAATGAAGACGGTTTTTGACCCGGACTCCAAATGTACTCTAATTACTGCGAAAACGACCGTAATGACGCCTAGATGACAACCAAGAGGTATACACAAGTGTATGAGTTACCTTTAATTAACCGATTTACGAAACGTCATAAAATCGCGACATATGCTAAACATGCGGCCCAATCATCACTGGGCGGCTTGCGGGAGGTGCCGAAATGAGGTATCTACAATTTCCCATCTCTTTCTTTAACCTCATCATGGATAAAGCGGTACATAAAGAGTGAACCGACTTTCTACTCCAGGCATTATCTACTACATTATCCTTCCCTTCATGGTACACAATCTCCATGCCGTAATCCCCAACAAGTTCTACCCACCTCCTTTGCCTCTTGTTCAACTCCTTTTGGGTGTAAATGTACTTCAAACCTTTATGATCGGAAAATACCTTGAAGGTCACTTCGTATCAGTAATGCCTCCATATTTTCATGGCAAACACGATGGCACCCAATTTTAAGTCATGGGTTAGATAATTCTCCTCATATGGTTTCAATTGCCATGACGCATATGCGATGACTCTACCAATTTGCATGAGTACGCATCCCAATCCATTCTTTGAAGCATCGGTGTAAACCTCAAAATTCTCACTTCCTTTCGGAAAAGCCAACACAGGATCCATGGTTAGGCGTTCCTTTAGGGTTAGGAAGGCCGTCTCACAAATCCCGCCCCACTTGAAACGGTTTTCTTTCCTCATCAAGGACGTCAAAGGCCTAGAAATCTTTGAGAAATCCTTTACAAATCTTCGATAAAACCCAATTAGACAAAGGAAGATTTGTATTTCTGCCTCATTCTTTGGTGCCTCTGTAACACCCCCATACTCCAAGTGCCTTACCAGGACCACCTAAAGTATGGGAATGCTACCATCTCGGTTACCTGAGGCAATGTATATCAAATAGACAATAAAGAAACGTACTTTATTATGTATATTTTAAGCGATACAAGGCCAAACCAAAACCGTCAAATTAAAATACAACTGTTCTAAAAAAGTAACTCAAAAGAAGTAAATAAATGTTTAAGACACATCGGAAGACTTCTAGACATCTCGTGTCAAATCAACCCAGCTATCCCATGCGCGTCCATCTCATACCTGCTCAATAACTGCTCACCACCCCCGAATGGATCACCACAGTTTTCAAAACCTTTAAATGGGGCAAGTTACTGATTACACAAAAACAATACAACAGAAACAATACAATAACTATCCAATCTCCATCATAACTTCACACACCTGACTACACACTAAAGTGTGTAGTTCTGCCAGAATACTCATCGCAACAAGTATTCCTCACCGCCAGTGGGGGACCGCA
This sequence comes from Silene latifolia, assembly GCF_048544455.1. Lineage (NCBI taxonomy): Eukaryota > Viridiplantae > Streptophyta > Magnoliopsida > Caryophyllales > Caryophyllaceae > Silene > Silene latifolia. Next base: position 161,318,522 of record NC_133526.1, read on the forward strand.
GCCGTTCCCACCTAAGCCCCGCTCATCTCATCCGAGCGATAACCCCTGTTCCTAAATGTGCACATCTCCTCTGTGGCGGGTTCCACAGAGGGCAAATCAAGGGCGTGAAGCCACTCCTGCAAGTGACTCCACTCAGCCGAAGACGCATCTCGAGAACCCCAGACAACAAACACAACCAACCACATTATTATACAACAACAATCACCAACTACCAATTCCAATATGATACGATTCAACAACAATAAACAACCATCAACAATATTATGTAATCAATAACTGAGTAGGGAAACCCTACCTGGAATAAGCAATCACAAGACCGTCACAAGAAGCTAATAAAAAAATGCTCCTCTACGAAATCTCCTCCTATAATCACATATTCATACAATTACCATCCAATACCACAAAATACTTCCAAACCCCTAATCTACCCAATTAGGGTTTTAACCAAAAACAATGAAACAATATAAAAACTATACAAGGATCTTACCCTCGACACGATGAACTCAACGGCGTAAAGAACGTGACGATCCGACAACCTTAGCCTTCGGGATTTGACAATAACGCGAAGAACAAAGCAATGTAACTCTTTTCTCTCTTTGAAAGATCTTTAGAAAAGTAAAAGTGATTAACAAAGTGACGAAAACCCTTAAATACTAATCACGCGTTATTAACAAATCCCGGTTAAAATAACCCGTAAGACCAACTTACTCGATCGAGTAAGTGACTTACTCGATCGAGTGCCCTTACTCGATCGAGTGTCACACGTACTCGATCGAGTACCCATCACGCGGACTACTATTTCGTATAAATACATACTTACTCGACAGAGTAAGCCCCACTCGATAGAGTACCCAAAGACATAGAAAATCAACAGTCTTCCCTCCATAAAAAGGAACTTCGTCCCCGAAGTCCAAACCTATACTCAAAAACAAACATACCCACTCGACCATGACGCAACAACGCAACAAAGACTCAAAACAAAACCCCAACCACAACTTCTACCAACTCAAAACAACCTACCTCCATAACATGGCTCACGATATCATATCAACTACATTATAGCCTCTCGACATTAACTCCATACACTACCAAATACCTTCCACCAATGCCGCTAGCTCCGTCTCACTAACACATTATCCACTAGCGAATCAAATATCAAGACAATCCACCAAGCAAGATCAACCACCAAACCGAATGTTACAGCCTCCTACTTTGACACGACTTCTATCTTACTAGGATCCACGGACACTCCCTCTTTTGACACCGCATGCCCTAAGGTGGCCATTTTCTCTAACTAAGCTCACATTTGCTTAGCTAGGCATAGAGTTGATTGTCCCTCAATGTTTGCAACACAATCATCAAATGCTCCTCATGCTCCTCTTTGGTCTTAGAATAGACCAAGATATCATCTATGAACACTACCATAAGCTTGTACAAGTATGGACTAAACACCCTATTCATTAGGTCCATGATCATGGCTGAGGTATTCGTCAACCCAAACGACATCACCACGAACTCATGATATCCATACCTTGATTGGAATGCGGTATTAGGAACATCCACATCTTTTATTCTTAGTTGATGGTAACCCGACCTCAAGTCTATCTTGGAAAACACTCCGTCTACGCTTATTTAATTAAATAAGTCATCAATCCTTGGCAATGGGTATTTGTTCTTGATGGTGACACTGTTCAATTCTTGATAGTCGATACATAGCCTCATGCTACCGGCCTTCTTCTTTACAAAGAGTACCGGTGCTCCCCACGGTGAAACACTTGGCATAATGCACCCCTTATCCGAAAATTTACATAGTTTCTTCTTTAACTCCTCCAACTCCTTTCGACCCATCCGGCATGGGGCCTTAGATATTGGTCCTGCTCCCGGTTTCAAGTCCACACTAAACTCGACCTCTCTTGGTGGAGGTAATCCAGGCAACTCCTCCGGAAATAAAACCACGGACTCTCCCACCACCGGTATATCATGGGCTTGGGGTCCCTTCACTCTAGTGTCCTATACATGACATACAATCATAGGGCAACCTTTGTTTTAAACATGACTTTAAAGTCATCATCGTAATGAGCTTGACTTTGGGTTTGACCACGAAACCTTTATAAGACACTCTAATACCCTTGGGTCCTTTCAAAGCTATCTTGTTTTGATGGCAATCTATGTTGCCCTTGTGCTTACTTAGCTAATCCATTCCCAAAATTACTTCAATCCCCTCTAAAGGAAACTCAAAATGATTGACCGAAAAGTTCACTTCTCCTATAATGACTGACACTTCTTTAAAAACCTTTGGACACACTACGGACTCATCCAAAGGTAAAACTACATCGGCACTCACCAACTCACCTTTCCTCAAACCTAGGTTCGACACATGAATCTTAGACAAGAACGAATGCGTCGCGCCCGAGTGTGGACATAGGCCACTTGCGACGCCCAGCCGATCTGTGGACATAGCAGCAGTCTGAAAGCCACACTCGGTGGCGTAAAAATGATTTCGACCGGATTGTTTTAGATCGGTCGATTTCGTCTCGGCAAGGGTCTCGAAACAATGCAAGAGATGTTCGGAGTCGCCACCAAGCATTTGTGGCATGCTTGTAACCCGTTCGAATCTACTTTATACCTAGGTCAACCAAGGCAAAAAGCGGTGTTTGACATAGGTACTAAAGATAAGGAGTCGTCCCTCTTTAGCATCATATCTCTAGAATGACTCTCGTTCGCCCTGGATAAGGCCATCCACTATCCAAAGTTTTTGAGTAATAGGTGAAGGTACGTATTAGGAAGCCCTTTAATCGGACACCCAATCCCGCCCGCGGTAGCGGCCTCTACTGATCGATCTTGGTTGGTTAAATGCAGAAGTTGATAAAACGGGTAAATGCATGAATGCGCATCCACAAGTTTGAACCTAACATGTGAGCTTTCTATGTCGGTTGTTTATCCAAGTATCAAGTATTTGATCTCAAGTTGGATTTAATGTTGATTTGCATGAAAGACGAAAATTAAACATCCATTTACCGAGTTAGGTTTATGGTGCCTAACGTGATCCATTTGTCTTAGTAAGGCGTTTTGCAAATATGATGTAAAAGGGGCAGATTTGTCATTTGATCTGTCCTGTATTCGGGTTAACCGAAGTCGGGATCGTCCTAGACAAGTGCTGGAAGGAAATAGGGTTTGCATCAGGCAACCAATATAGGCGCGAGTCGTCAAGCGATGCAAACTGGCCTGTCCTGGTTTGAAAGATGGAAAATGGTTGGCCTGTTTAGGCGCGAGTCAGCAGACTGTTTAATTGACGTCTTCTGACTATTAAAATGTTTGTAATATGGTTTGAAAAGAGGGTGTTTGAACTCGTCTTTGTTTTAAAAGGTCGTTTAGACCGCTTTTATGTCAACGTGAAGAACGAGACTTGAACAATCATCATTGTATTGATGATATTCGATGTCGGGTTCGATTTTGCAAGCTTGACATGAATAGTTTTGAAAATGATTATGAACTAATTGTTTTAAGTTCATTTGTTTGGAATTAGTCAATATTTATCATCGTACTCGGGTTTAAAACCGACATAGTATGTGAAACCAAGGATGACTTTTATTTATGACTAATATGTTTGTTCTGAAAATGTAAAGAAATGAAATAAAAGGTTTTAAAATACCTTTTAGAATGTATTTAACCAAATATTATCATCGGAACACGGATTTGACCGTCATGGTATGATAAACCAAGGGTGAAAATGTTTTATGGTTAAAAGTTTATCATGAAAAATGATTTGAAACATTTAAAATGGTAAAAACCGATTACAAAAGAGAACTGAAATAAAAAAGGAAAGATGAGACCAAACACGGCTGGATTAAGGTTTGAGAGGGGGTTGAGGCGCAACCCTTCTGCTATACAAGCAGCCCCTGTCTCCGGCCAAAATCCAGTTCTGGCTCATCTAGCCTATGTTTGATTCATGTTATGCATGTTTTAGCATGTTATAGTCATAAAACAGAAGAAAAACATGATAGAAGAGGATTTTTACACCCTCATACTTACATGCTAGGCTTGAGACGAGAAATCGACAAAAGTGTATCAACTTTTTTGGTCGGAAAACTCGGTTTGAAAATCATTTTAGCAATGTAAAAGAGTGTTTTAAGTTTAGTGATGGTATAGTTGGTCGAGATGGTCGGTCAAGTGATTTAATGCACGATGACGGTACCAAAAATGTGTAAGGCTTGTAGTTTTGATCGGTAGGTCGAAAACACGTGTCGGTTTTGTGACTTAAGAAGTCGAGTCTAGAATTTTAATGGAGAAATGAGGGGGCGAACACTCGCGTACCTTCAAATGGTGGCATTTGAGGGGTATTTATAGAAAAATGGGTGGTTGTGTGTGTTTTGAGCGACGTGGCCGCATGGGCTACTCGAAGAGGCGCGAGCCAATTCGCGGGTCTTTGAGCTGTCTTGTCACTATCACACAATTCAAATCATGATTTCTTGTATCCTATATTTTGGATGACATGATTTGTACTTGACCGTGAAGCATTCCGGGAATACTTAACATGGAAGTTTTGAAAAGTTTTGTTTTTTGTGTTTGACTCGGTTGGACTCGTTGTTGGAGTCTGGATTTGAATTTTTGAGTCGGTTTTTGGTCTGGTATCGGTTTTGACTCTAGTTTGTGTCATTGCGACCCCGTCGTCGTGCATTAAACACTCCAAGTACTTTTGAAAAGTTTTGAAATGTTTATTTTTTAAATCGTTTTAAGTTTTTCGACGTATAGTTATACAAAACTGTCGATTAAACGTTGTTATTCCTAAGGATGTTGTAGTCCGATAATCATCGGGTGTTTGTTGAAGTCTCGACAGATACTATGTATCTAAAGAGCCCCCACTTTGACTGAGGCTTGGATAGGACGAAAGTCAAAGTATAGCCCCCAAGTCAATCGAAGATTACAACCTGGAGACCGAAGCGACGTCGAGGCGGCTCAAAAGAGTTCGGGCCAAGAACCTGCCGTCGGGAAGGGCGACGCCAAGGCGACTCAGGGATACGAGTCAAGGACGTATCGTCGGGAACAGTTTAGAGTCTGTCGACTGCCTGTATGGGTCGTTTAAAGTCCGTTAGACTACGTACGAAGGCTCGTCAGCCATAAGAAGGAGTCATACCTAAGGCATCTTCGGGATATATCCTTGAGTTGCTTCTTGTTTGTAGGCAAAGGCTCGCCAGCCATGTTACGGATATGATGGGGCTCGCCACCCGCATTGAGGTTACGTTGTGAGGCTTGCCAGGAACGTTGAAAGTAGTGCATTTTGAGGCTCGCCAGCCATGTCAAATGTGCGTTGTGAGGCTCGCCAGCCATGTCGAATGTGCGTTGTGAGGCTCGCCAGCCATGTCGAATGTGCATTGTGAGACTCGCCAGCCATGTCGAATGTGCGTTATGAGGCTTGCTAGTCATATCGAATGTGCGTTGTGAGGCTCGCCAGCCATATCAAATATGATTGAACGTGGGAAATAGCCATGTTGGACATGCCTATTTCGAAAAGTCATTGAGTTAGTGGGCTCCGTTGGAAGGTCTCCGATATCTTGTTGGGGAATTTCGGTGTTTATATTGGATGTTTGTGGTGCCGGAAAGAGATGGGCTTGTGAGCCTGGCTCCTAAGGACGGCGGTCATTTTGAATCTCGAAGAGAGGTAACGGTTTTTATTGTCGTTCGTTGGAAGTTTGTAGAAAAGGGCAGATGGGTATTTTGCCATTTGATGTATGTTTGGGGTTAACGGTTTTGATTTCATCTTCCCATGATTTGAGATTTGAAAACAGCGAGTTCCGCTATTTGTTTCTGTGATTTGAAAATATCGTCGAGAATTTTATGAAAATGGGGAATTCGAATTTCCCTATTTATTTTCGTTTGAAAATGACAGTTTTTAATGCTATCGTTTGAAAACTTGTGATTTGTGGAAATAGCGAATTTGAATTTCACTATTTTGTTTTTGTATTTGAAAAATGACGGTTTTTAATTTTGTCGTTGAAATCTTGTGAAAATAGTGAATTTGAATTTCACTATTTTGTTTTTGTATTTCAAAAATGACGGTTTTTAATTCCGTCGTTGAAATCTTGTGAAAATAGTGAATTTGAATTTTACTATTTTGTTTTTGTATTTGAAACATGACGGTTTTTGACTCCGTCGTTGAAATTTTGAAGTTTGTGTGGGAATTGGGCCAAAGCCCAAAATTCCGCTGAACAAAGCAGGGAACGCCTGATTGAGGCGCGAGCTCTTTTGCGAGGGAATGGGGCTTCCCTGTTTTCTGTAAAAAGACGCGAGAGCAGACTGCTTCTCATTTTACTCGTCTTCCTCGACACAACACCACAAAAACATGAAAAAATCGCCATTTTCGACTTTGTTGCTTGTTTGATTTCGTGCCATTGCCTTTATGTCATCTCAAGGTATGTAAATTCTCTTGAATCTATTTGAATTTGTTTGTCTTTTCGTTAATTGAATTAGGGCGAAACCTTGACCCTTCCAAATCGATTTGGGCGTTTTTGTCTAGCCCACTTTCGAGTGAAATTGATGATTGCATTAGGCTAGAAACATGTTTAGGGGTATAGGGGTGCTTTTAGTTTGCATTTTGGTCCCCGTTCCCGCTCCCTAGGCTAGAAAAACTTGAGTGAGATGGAAAACTGTCTTATTTCACAATGCCATGTTTATTTGCTTGAGTTGTGTGCCCCACTAGGTTGCATTTGAATTTTTGCCTTTTTGAGACGGTCTTATGTCTGACGAAATAAGCGTCTGTTTGAGCTCAAATTGAGCCGGTTTGTCTTGAAATGGACCTTAACGGTAGTTTAGGTCACTTTGAGACGTGATTAAATCCCGTTGCTTTGTTGTGGTCATGTTTTGAATTTTTTTTGACTTGTTTGTGCCCGAATTGGCGTAAAATTGCCTTTTTGAGCCGTGAAAAATACCCAGTTGTGTTTTGAATTTTTGTTGTTTATTTTGCGGGCTTTGTGTGGGCCTTGAGGCGTTGGGCGGTTTTGAAATTTTTTGTTGTTGTTTTGACTCGTTTTTGTTGGATGGGTTTGGGTGGGTTTGCCCTTGTCCTGTTTTGCATTTGCAGGTGTGTTGTTTTTGAATTTGTCCATTTTGTGCCGTCGTAATGCCGAAATTTCGGCTGACGTTTTTTGTTTTGTCCTGATTGGAGGGGAGTGTTCTGGGCCACTTGGTCTGTAGCTGAGGCCTTAGAGGAGGAGGATGACCCAAGAGGAGGAGAGATGGCTGTTGCCTTGTCCTTGTCGAGTTGTGTTTCTCCCTGGTGGCCTTTGTCCAACCTGTGATCAAGTGTTGATCATTGGTTATTATCTGCAGAGATTCGGACGTCTGATGATTGGGGGTCAACACGGGTGCATCGTTCTACGTTACCGTCTTCGATCGTTGTTGAATTCTGATGATTGGGATTGAACATCGGGGTGACACCCTATGTCGTGGATCCTTCCCATTGCCGAATTCCGACGACCGGGGGTTAACGTCGGGGTGATGCATTGAGTCACAATTCCTGATTGTCATGTCGTCTGAAATCTGCCAGACATGTTGCTCCTTTCTTTTCCATGTTGCTCCTTTTCTTTTCCGGTCAGAAGGATAGGGAGTGCTTAGTTTGGTAGGTGAAGGATAGCCCTCAGTTCGTTATTTTAGCAAGTGTCTATATGATAAATACTTGTATCGCATCCTGTTTGTATGGTCAGTCGTTTGTATCAAATGTGTGTTGATGTATTTTGCGTGAGGCGGTTTGTATATATGTGTTTTTGGTTTGTATTTATTTCGTTTGGCTTTTTTGTGTTGTGTTTCGGAGAAGCACGGTCAGCGGTTGATTCCCCTTTGCTTTGCATTTGTTCCTGCATCGTTAGTGTAGAAACAGGCACAGGTAGCACGTATGCACACACGTAAACACGCAAAAGCATTTGATGAAAACAAAAATATCCACGATGACTCGAAGTTAAAATTGAAATTTGAAAAGAAATTTTGAAAACTCCGCGACAGGCCGTCACGTTTGGATTTTTTTCAAAAGAAATTGATTTGAAATTTTGAGCAATTAACTCATGTTTGAATTAAATTGCATCGAATTTTGCCGAAAATTGATTTGCGACTCGAAAAAACTAATACTCAAACCGTCGTGGATGAATTTCAAAAGAGTTTTTTGCGAGTGTATTTGATTTGATTTTTGTGAGATCAAGAGTCGGATTTGTAAGAGCTTGAGTTTTGAAGAGAATTGACGTTGTGTTATCAATTTTCGAATTTTGTGGAAAATACGGAAAAGCGAAAAAATTTCGGAATTTTTGACTGACATGGAAACGATCCGTCGCGGATCGGGGTGACTTGCCCTTCCTCGCTAAAAAAAGATGAGAAAAAGCCGTATGTTTAAAGGTGCGTCATGACAACCGTGTCGGATTTCGTAAAACGCGAAAAACAAGGAAATGTGAGTGTGAGAAAACACAAAAATTTCCTGATAGGCCTGAAGAGGCGCGAGCCTTAAGGCGAGAAAATCTAGGTGTCAGGAAGAAACACAACTTGATAGGGACAAATCAAGGTCCGGATCCTGAGGACCAGCCCAAAGAGGCGCGAAGCCATAGGCGATGGAAGTGAGCTTCCCCTTTTTTCGGAAAAAAGCGCTGATTGTTTTGTATAAATAGGGACGCTTGTGCTTCATTGTTTCATCATCCGAAAAGCGAAAAACAACTCTATGAAAAACTCTCTTCTTGTTCCACAAAATTATTCGTGGATGCTTTTGAAAATAGGTTGCGACATTGGTGTCGGGATTTGTCGCCTCCCGAGAAATATCAACTCGTTGTAAGGGGAGTTGGTCAATTGTTGGTGCTTCGTCAAGTCAAGGTGCAATCCTCGTTCCTTAAAGCATGCTCTCGGTTTTGGGATTCGAAACATCATGTTTTCGTTTTCCCGAAAGGTGAAATTTGCCCTCTTGCCGAAGAAGTGGGCGCCATTGGTGGATGGCCGGGTTGTACTTCGGTGCTTCCCCTGACTCGGTTGTGTTACAAAGAGAAGTTTCGTTCAATGTTGGGCTTGTCAACGAGCCAAGTGAACTCTCTCCTTGCTCCCCATGGTCTGGATATGTTGGCTCTTATAAACATTTTCTCAAACCGGTTGGATGTTAATGTCTCGGAGGTGACTAGTAGAAGGGCTTTTTTCTTTTGCCTAGTGCATGCATACCTCCTTGTCGATGCCTTGAAGAAGGAGGGGCCAAAGCGTTATGGTAGTATGACCCTTGTGCATGTAGTTGAGCAAATGGAGCACGGTTGGGATCCATCATGGTTGGTGCTTGGCGAGATCATCTAAGCTTCGGACAAGAAGGGCTCTTGTGGAGAAGCTCCTTCGTTCGGATCTCGAAGGATCCTCCAAGTGTGGCTATTGGAGAGGCTAAGGTACGTAGAGCCTCCGGCCGATTCTTCTTCTTATTCCTTCCGTCACCTTACTACGAGGAATAAATTGTACTCGGATAGTTTTGCATCCACCGAGGCTTATTAGACCTCGAGATTAGTGGACGAGGGTGGTCCTCATATCCGTTGGGTGGTGCCATGGTGGCACTTGAGGTCCTTTGCGGGGTTGCCCGTTCCGGCTTCTAGTTCTTGTTCTTTGATGGTGGTGGGCTTGAAGGTTGCTTCTTTCATTTATCCTGAAAGGCTAATGAGGCAAGTGGGGCTAAGATACTCTCATCCAAGAGAGTGTTTTCCGGAACTCTGAGCTTGTGGATGTTTTTGAAAGGTGGTGGGCCACTCGGCCGACTTGGGAGGTACCAAACCCCGTTGCCACGACATGGGTGAATCCCGCTTATGTCAGGTAGTCAAGAGCTCAAACCTTGGAGGAAAGGTCCAAGTCTCGTAAAGACGAGGTTGTTGACTTGAAGTATAGAGAGGTTGGTAAGGCCAACCGTCCCTTTTTTGACGACTTTGCCGATGATTTTAGCCCGGATGTAATGAGGTTACCAAAGAGGAGAAACTTGGGTCCCAAAGAGGTAGTGGGCCGTGTATGGGCTCGACTTGGCCGAGTTTGGGGTCATGCAAGAGACCGGAGGCCGTCGCCGTTGTAGATCCGTTGAGGATCCGTTCCGAAGAGGAAGTTCGTGCTAGGCGGGCCAACAAGAACAAGGGGAAGATGTACCCTGAGGGAAAAGGCAAGGGTAGAATGGAAGAATGAAGACCTCCATTACCCGTTTTACTATTATGTTGTAATAGTGTTGTGAGTTTTTATTATGTTGTACTAGCTATGTATTGTGTATTTTGTGCTAGTTTTACTGTGTGAGATGTCTTAGTCGACATCCTAGCTTTGACAAGTTGTAGACTTGCTTAGCTTTATTTGTTGTCAAATTTGTAATACTTCTCATTATTAATTAAATAAGAGGATTGCTTGCGTTAAAAGAGTTGTGAACGCTTGTTTCTTCCATCCATTTCATAAAGGCAATTCGGTTTGAATTATCCTAAACATTGCACTTGTAAAAGGGGATTTTTGTGGGAAGGGAGAAAGGCTTCCTTTTTTGTATTTTTGTGGAAAAGGGAACGTTGTTCTCCTTTCTTTTTTTTGAAGTTGATATGGGTGGTGTTTTTTTGTATGTGGAGATGGTTGTGTCTTTCTTGTATAAGAATGGGCTGCCTACGTATCCACCTAAAGAGGTGAAATCAAACAATGCTCGTAGTTCGAAAAGTTTTGTAAATTTTATTTGGGTTTTGTGGTTGTATCCTTCTTGTGTAAGAAAAGACAGCCTACGTATCCAGCTGAAAAGGTGAAATCAAACCATCCTCGTAGTTCAGGTGTTTTTGTATGAGTGCAAAATGGATGTTGCCTTTGACAGATTAGAGGACGTTTGAAACGTGGCAAAGTACCGTAACTTAGACTCGATAAAACATGCAATTTCGAATCAGAACGCGTTGGGGAACTTGACTTGAAAGGAATATTGTGGTCACTAGTTGTGAAACTAGGGTAAGGTTTGTTGGTTCCTAGGGTTCAAGGGTAGTATTTCTTGAGTTGGTCTAGGTTGGTCGGGTTTGTAAAATCCTCTCCGTCTAGGTCACTCAGTCTCACTGCGCCCCCCGAAAGTATTTTCTTGACTAGGTATAGCCCGGCCCAATTGGGTTTAAATTTCCCCCCTCGGATCGACGGGTGGTAGTGCTCGAACCGACTTGAGGACCAAGTCCCTTCTTTGATGTTTCTGGGTTTGACCTTTTTGTTGAATGCCCGTTGTATACATCGTTGGTATAGTTGGACGTTGTGCAAGGCGTTGAGTCGTCGTTCGTCTAGAAGCGTTAGTTGTTCGAACTTTCGTCGTGTCCATTCCGCCTCAGGAACTTGACTCTCCAGTAGGATGCGTAGAGATGGGACCTCCAACTCTACAGGTTGAACCGCCTCCATACCGTATGCTAGGTAGAAGGGTGTGACACCTGTGGGTGTTCGAATGGAGGTTCGGTATCCCCAGAGTGTGAATGGGAGTTTGCTCGGCCAATCGCGGTAATTATCTGGCATCTTGTTGATGATGGTGACAAGAGGTTTGTTTGCTGCCTCTGACCTTGAAATTTTTATATGCCCTCACATGCATATTTTACTTATTGTATATAAAATATCGTATTAATTTGATTAATATTGCATGATTTATGATTTTTATGAGATAAAAAAGAATTAAAAGGAGGTAAAATGGTTAAATATAGTTAAAATTCGAAATGGCCATGAGATTTTAATATGTTGTCACATGCATGATTTACACACTGTATGTAAATTTTGAAATAAAATGGTTTCATTTAGCATGATTTATGAATTTTTAGAGTAAAAATGGCAAAAATAGTGACTATTTTAGCATAAATAGCTAAAACGAATTACATGGCATGAGAAAATTATTTTAGGTTGCATTAATATCCCACTTATCAGATCTAAAGTTGTAAAATTGATTGGATTAATTTTTGTATACTTTAGATGTTTTATTTGATAAAACTGATAAGTTGCAACTATATTTTTCTCGAAATTAATTAGAAAATTTTAACCATGATTTTTGACATTATGAATGTCATAGAATTATTCCAGAATGTTCAAAAATTTAAATTCAAATTTTGAAATTATTGTAATTTAATTTGGATTTATTTCATAAATGTTATGATTTTAAGGTCGAAATGAGCATAAAATTATATCAAGTTGAATTATTGTCAAAAATTGAGTGATGACTAATTTTTGAGTCCTAAGAGTGTTAGGATAATTAACTTGAGCTTAAATTTGATTTAAGTATTGATTTGTGATTTTAATAAGTTATTATCACGCATTTCCATAAAACCGGGTTATATAATTGATATAAGTTAAATAGGGCGATTTGGCACATAATTTGGCATGATATACACATATTATAATGCTGCATATTTCAATTGTTGAATATCTTTTATTTATATAATTTTGAATTATGTAATTTTATCTTAGTATGGCCTTAGTTATAATCGATATTACCCGTAATGAAAGGGAATATTGATTCGGTTGTAATTTAATGTGATCTCGTATCACTTTTATTTTTACTAGTTTTTCATATTACAAATGTATAATAGGAATAGCTGTGTATTTTTATTATTATTTGTAATTATGGAATTTCTTCAAGACGGTGCCATTCGGAAAGGTGTTCCGACGAAGATGGGGTTCTTGGGAGGCGTGCCACTCGAAGATTCAAGGGACCAAAGGAGTTGGTTTCTGAATATGTAATAGATTATTTGATTTTTTATTTTAGGAAGGCCATACTAGGAATTTATTATTATTGCTTTGCATTTATTTTAATATGTTGCATGCATTGCCAAATCGCCATAACAACACATTCATATCATATCGAGTCATCGACCGTGTCAATTATAATTATCGTAGTTCACCGCTTTAGTTCACTTAAAACGTGATAGATAATAAATTGACAAGACCTCTCACTAAATAATAATTGAGAATTAGCCTTACCAAATAGTAGAAACCATGAGTCCCAATTTCATAAGGAAGTAGGCTCGTCTCACCGGGGTGCTAAACTTGTTACGTTGGGTAATAAAATGTTATTACATCGAAATTTGGATTGAGCTCAAAGGAAGTATTCGTGACCGTAGTCGCATGTGTTCCGGGCTAAAGATAAATATTAAAGTAATTTTTATCGACCGAGAGTTCTAGAAGTAGAATCGATTAAAGTGTTAATCCACCAAATTATATTAATGAGGGATGAATCGGCTCACCGTGCCCAAGCTAGTTAATATGAATTTGGATCTCGGAATCATTTATGATAGTTGAGTAGAGGTCACTATATAAATGCTAAAACTTGTTTAAAGTGTTTACAAGTTTGATTAAAATGACAAATGTTAATATTTCTTTTACCTCCATGTTTGTAGTTTATATATATCGCAATGGATCTTACACATGCAACAACACCAATTACCATTGAGTCTTATCATAACTTATTTGACGAAATTTGCTCCAACAACAATCTCGATACTACTAGAGAGCTTCATTTTGGGATTGGTTCCGATGGAAACCTTAATTTTATTACTTCCTCCATACCTCCTACTATGACTAGGTCTTTTGTGAATGTGTCTCGGGTAGACCATATCACTAAATCTATGGGATCCTTATCTTTGGAAGTAAGGGATGCCGAAACCAGTGGGAGTCCTAGCAAGCAAGTTCTTGCAACTAAAGGGAAATGGTTCAAAATGAAGGGAATGAAAGGTTAAAAATTCAACAATGGAAACAAGATGGCTAGTGGGACTATCAAAGGAGCTAAAGTTGATGATGAATGCCATTATTGTCATGGCATGGGACATTGGATGAGGAATTGCCCCATATATTTGGGAAATATTAGGGATGGACTTGTTATTCCACTTGGTAAAATTCCTTCTGAAATTTATGTTATTGATGTAAATTTCACTTCTATCACAACATGGGTATTAGATACTGGTTTCGGTTCTCACCTTTGTAATCATTTACAGGGGCTAAGAAACGTGGAAAAGCTGAACAAGGGCGATGTAGATCTCCGACTTGGGAATGGATCTAGGGTAGCGGCCACATCCAAGGGTACTTATGTACTTGTTTTGGCAAGTGGATTTAAGTTGTATTTGAGTAATTGTTTTTATGTACCTTCTCTTTCTAAGAACATTATTTCAGTTGCTGTGTTAGACATAGAGGGCTTTAATTTTGCCATTAAAAACAATTGTTGTATTATTTCTAGAAATTACTTGGTCATTGGCCGAGGCTCTTCTATAAATGGAATTTATGTTCTAGAGACTTCAAATCCAAAGAATGACATCTATAACATACAAACCAAGAGACTCAAATCAAGTGATCCAAATGAATAGTACATTTGGCATTGTCGATTAGGTCATATTAACGAGAATCGCATTAAAAGATTAGTTTCAACTAATGTTATTAAACCATTTGATTCTCAATCCTATTGTATATACGAATCTTGCCTCCTAGGCAAAATGACTCGTAATCCTTTTAGTGGTAAAGGGACTCGAGCTAGTGAACTATTGGGCCTTATACGTACCGATGTTTGTGGACCAATGACTATCACCGCTAGGGGAAATTATGACTAATTCATTACCTTCATCGATGATTTAAGTAGATATGGGTATATCTACTTTTTTTTTTTTTTGAGGGGAAAGATCGATTTCATTAAACAAAAGCCATACGGCATCTACAACAGACGTCAAACAAGACAAAATACAATATCGTTGAAATCAAATAAAAACCATCTTTCACGAAACAAAGATCTCTAATTAGATTATAATACGCTTCTGCAAGCCCTCTAAACCGCTGTTTCTTCACACAGCCTTCCGCGAGGGGATCTTTGGATCTGTTGGAGTTTTGAGAAAGATGAGTTTTTTCTGATCTAACCTCTTGTATCCGACGCACCGACATCAGCTGCAACACCATTGGAGAAAACTTGACCGCGTCGATCTTCCGCCTAGATCTACGACTCCCATATTGGGAGATAAAACCCACATAATGTGGGAACAAAACTCTCCAACAGGGAGAGGACAAAATAAGAACACAGAAATCTACATCTAAAAGGAAGCACCAGAACGAGAAGAAAACGAGATCGACAATTAAAAACATGAAAAGAAAAAACGGAACCGCCACCGCCGATCCAACCGTCACTACCACCAAAGCCAACGACTAGCCCTCTCATTCAACTCTCAACCACCAATAAAGAACCAAATCAAGAGAAGCCCACAAAAAAATCAAAAAAGAAGCAACAGGTGGGC
Source organism: Silene latifolia (assembly GCF_048544455.1). NCBI lineage: Eukaryota > Viridiplantae > Streptophyta > Magnoliopsida > Caryophyllales > Caryophyllaceae > Silene > Silene latifolia. The sequence goes on from NC_133526.1 coordinate 161,333,743, forward strand.
TAAAAGTGATTTAAAACGAAAATTATTGGTGGTTTAGAGATGAATCGCCGGAGATCGGCCTCGGGGAGGCCCAATCACCGGCGTTAGAAAGGACTAGCATGGGGTGGTAGAAGGAGGGGGCGGCGGCGGAGCCAAGCAGAATAGGGTTTTGGGGTTTTTTTGGGGGGGATTTAATTGGGAAAATTAGAGAGAGGTTTTTAGAGAGAAGTGACTAAATATGGTATCTATCTACTTAATAAAGTACAAGAGTGAAGCTTTTGAGAAATTTAGAGAATTTCAAAATGAAGTAGAAAACCAATTGAACAAGAAGATAAAAGCACTATGATCGGATCGTGGTGGAGAATGTCTTAGTAATGAATTTGATTCACACTTGAAAGATTGTGGCGTTGTGTCACAACTCACTCCACCCGGTACACCACAACTTAATGGTATTGCCGAGAGGAGAAATCGAACCCTACTTGATATGGTTCGATCTATGATGAGTCAAACCGAGTTACCCGACTCATTTTGGGGATTTGCAATCCAAACCGCAATCAAATCATTGAACAATAGTCCAACAAAAGCAACCGAAAAGACTCCATATGAGATGTGGAAAGGAAGGGTTCCTAATATATCATATAAGAATATTTGCGGATATGATGCTTACGTCAGGGTAAAGATCGACAACAAGCTAGCCCCGCGATCCGAAAAATGCATCTTTGTAGGTTACCTCAATACCTCCCGAGGCTATTACTTCTACAAACCTCATGAAAACAAAGTGTTTGTGTCTATTGAGGCTGTCTTCTTAGAAAGTGAGTTTATTTCTAAGAGACAGTGGGAGAAATTTTGAACTTGGTGAAGTTCAAGAGACACAAACCGAAGTGGAGGCACATGAAGATGTTCCTTCGTCGTCTAATTCGGTTATTATTCCTCAACCGAGGAGGTCGGGTCGAGTAACTCGCCATCCTGATAGATACGTTGGACTTATCCAAGAGGATGGGAATCTTGATGTGTTACTTTTAGAAAGTGACGAGCCCGCCACCTACAAAGTTGCAATCTCTAGTCCCAATTCAGCTTTATGGCTTGAAGCCATGCAATCCTAAATGAATTCTATGCTTGAAAATCAAGTTTGGAACTTGGTGGATTTGCCTGAAGGAGCAAGACCTCTTCAACGCAAATGAATCTTTAAGATAAATAATGGCATAGAAGGACATGATGATGTCTACAAGGCTAGGCTAGTGGCAAAAGGTTTTACCCAAGTTCATGGTCTTTACTATGACGAAACCTTTGCCCCCGTAGCCATGCTGAGATCCATTCGGATAATGTTAGCGATCGCCATATTTCATGACTATGAAATATGGCAGATGGATGTCAAGACCGCCTTTCTAAATGGGCATTTAGAAGAGGAGGTGTATATGATGCAACCTGAAGGTTTTATGGATCCTAGAAATCCTAACAAAGTATGCAAGCTTAAGAGATCCATTTATGGTCTTAAGCAAGCATCAAGAAGTTGGAACCATCGATTTAATCATGTTATAAAAGAAAATGGTTTTACTCGAAGTGTTGAGGAACCATGTTTATACATGAAGTTCAGTGGGAGCAATATTGTGTTCCTAATATTGTATGTGGATGACATACTACTTATTGGAAATGACATTCCAATGTTATCCTCCGTTAAGGAGTGGTTGGGAAATCATTTCCAAATGAAGGATTTACGAGAAGCACAACGCATATTAGGTATCCGGATCTATAGAGATAGACCCAAAAGGATATTGGCATTAAGTCAAGAATCTTATATTGATAAGGTTCTTCGACGCATCAACATGGATCAGTCTAAGAGAGGCTTAATTCCTATGGGTAATGGAATCATTTTGAGCAAGTCTCAATCTCCCTCCGAACCCAAAGATGTTGAACGCATGAAGTTGATTCCCTATGCTTCCGCTGTTGGATCAATCATGTATGCCATGATATGCACTCGTCCAGATGTCTCATATGCCTTAAGCATGACTAGTAAATATCAAGAGAATCCAGGTGAGAGTCACTGGATAGCAGTTAAGAATATCCTCAAGTACTTGCGAAGGACTAAGGATTCTATCTTAGTGTTTGGAGGTGACTCCCAGCTATGTGTTAAGGGTTACACAGACTCGAGTTTTCAAACAGATAGAGATGACATGAAATCCAAGGCTGGAGTTGCTTAAATGCTCAATGGTGGTGCCGTAAGCTGGAGAAGCTTCAAGGAAGCTGTGATTGCGGATTCTACTACAGAGGCTGAGTACGTTACAGCATCAGAAGCTGCCAAGGAAGCCGTGTGGATTAGGCAATTTTTGGAAGGGCTAAGGGTAGTACCTGTTGGAATAAGTGTCCTCCGACAACAATGCGATCACAACTATCGATCATGATGATCACATGTTTAAATCTCATTTTAAGAATACATGTGGGATGTAATATTTTACAGTCAACTGGTCCACACATATCGGTAATGATTGGCTGACTAGAGTTTGACATTACTGCCGTGCGACGGTGGTGATCAGTTGATCCCCTTAGGTCATACCTAAAGGGTGACGCTCTTAATTGATTATTTAATTAATCGTATGTCTATACGAGTTAATTAAATTGCTTAAAATTGACGAGTGATTTTGTGAGTAAAGTTAACGTGTCTTATTATAATTTAATTAAATGAGATACGGTCTAAGTAATCGAATTTTTTTATTACTTAGATAAAATTATTGTTTACGAAACAATTGAAATTGAAATTGAATGAATAATTTATTATAAATACAAGACGTTGTAATTTATAATTTGATAAACCGTTTTGGCACAAGTAATTACGAATTACTAGTCGATTTTGTATATGACATATTTTTTGAGTATGTTGATTTTTAATATGTTAAAAATACATTACAATTTCATATGTCAAGTAACATGTCACATATGTTACAATTGACAAATGACAAAATAAGATGGACCATCAATTTTATGTTAAATGTGCCGAAAATATGGAGGGAGTATAAGGTTTATATTGTGTTTTAATTTTAAGTGGAAAACGTAATGATTATGCCTAATGACTAGCCACGCATGCCTAGTCTTGTCTTGAGAAGAACACAAGACCATGCATTGGGCTCTCCTTCCACCTCCAACCGGTTTTCTACATAGAAAATACAAGGGCTTTTCTTTTATTATTCACTTCTTAAACACATAATTTTCTAGTTTAAGAAAATTGATTATTCTCTACATTTTTGTGAGACATTTTTAGAGAAAGAAAAACCACAAAAACTCTCTTCTCTAAACCGAAATAGAGGAGAATAAAATAAATATTTTGGGTCAAATTTAAGCTAGATTAATAATATTACTAGTTTATAATATTATTAATTATTAAGAGTAACACCTTGGGTATATGCTTTTGGGAGAGGTTCTAATTTGAACCTTGTTCATCCATTATAAGGAAAGCTCAAGAACTAACAAGAAGGAGAACTTGTTGGTGCCCAAATGGTTGAAATAAGATGGTGAGAAATAGATTTTTCCATCTCTTTTATTAAAGTTTGCATGCATAAGATCTAGCTTTTATTTTATGACTAAATAAATTATTTCATATATGAATATGTAAATTAATGAGATTAATATTTCCTTCAAGTGGTATCAGAGCCAGGTTTCGATCCTGGGACCTGTATTGTTGGAATAAGTGTCCTCCGACAATAATGCGATCACAACTGTCGATCATGATGATCACATGTTTAAATCTCATTTTAAGAATACATGTGGGATGTAATATTTTACAGTCAACTGGTCCACACATATCGGTAATGATTGGCTGACTAGAGTTTGACATTACTGTCGTGCGATGGTGGTGATCAGTTGATCCCCTTAGGTCATACCTATAGGGAAATACTCTTAATTGTTTATTTAATTAATCGTATGCCGATACGAGTTAATTAAATTCCTTAAAATTGACGGGTGATTTTGTGAGTAAAGTTAATGTCTCTTATTGTAATTTGATTAAATAAGATTCGGTCTAAGTAATCGAATTGTTTTATTACTTAGATTAATTTATTGTTTATGAAACAATTAAAATAGAATGAATAATTTATTATAACCACATGTAGATGTGATTTATAATCATATGACTCATTTTGGTACAAGTATTTATTAATTACTAGTTATTTTTGTATGTGACATATTTTATTAATATGATGATTTTTAATATGTTAAAAATGTATTATAATGTAACATGTCAAATAACATGTCACATATGTCACAATTGACAAATGACAAAAATAAAATGGACCTCCATTTTATGGATAGAAACCGGTTTTAGTGGAGGGAGTATTAGGGTTGTGTTTTTATATTTTAAACAATTAGAAACACAATGATAACCTACCCATATGTAGCCATGCAAGCTTACTCCTCTTGGGAAGAAAGTTGGCCTCATGCATTGGCTCTCTCCCCTCCCCCCAACCGGTTTATGCATAGAAAAGCCAAGGCCTTTTCTCTTATTATTCACTACTTCAACATTATTTTTCTAGTGTTAGAAAAATTATTACACTCTATACAATTTGTTGAAATACTTAGAGAAATAAAATCTCACAAATCTTTTCTCTCTTGACCGAAATAAGAGAGAACAAATTAATATTTTGTGTCATTTTTAATTAAGACTTATATTGTTACTAGATCATAATAATATTGGTTATTAAGGGTATTCCTTGGGTATATGCTTTTGGGAGAGGTTCTAATTTGAACCTTGTTCATCCATTGTTGGAAATCTCAAGAACTAACAAGAAGGAGATCTTGTTGGTGCCCAAATGGCCGAAAATAAGATGGTGAGAAATTGATTTTTCCATCTCCTTTTATTAAGTTTGCATGCATAAGATCTGGTATTTATTTTATGACTAAATAAGTTAATTCATATATGAATATGTATACTTATGAGATTAATGAATCTTAACAAGCGGTATCAAGAGCATTAGGTTGTTTGCATGCAAATCGGTTTATGGTTTTTCCAAGTTAATGTGAATTTGGATCATGGACACATTTATTCGAAATTTGGGTTAAACTCAACAAAAGTATTCTCGACCATAACCGGATGTGTTTTGGGCTAAAGATAAATATTAATGTAATTTTATCGACCAAGTGTTCTAAAAGTAGAATCGATTAAAGAGTTAATCCACCGAGTTATATTGATAAGGGATGAATCGGCTACACCGTGCCCAAGTTAATATGAATCTGGATCTTGGAATCATTTATAATAGTTGGGTAGAGGTCACTATATAAATGCTCATATCTTGTTAAATTATTTACAAGTATTATTATAACGATAAATGTTTTGTTTTCATTATTCCGTTAATCATATTGTTCTAATTCTTTACCTCAAATTATATACGATATCATTTCGATTTTATTTCAAATATCCATTAAAACATCGTAACTAAAGACAAAATTTGAATTTTCTTCTAAAAACCTCGTATTATCCATTGTAAGGATCTCTTGTGAAGAGTATAGATAAAAGTTATTCGTGATCAAAAGGGTTTTTGATTCTTGACTAACATATCTACTTACAATGAATTATTTTTCATATGCTTAATCGAATTAAGTACTTTGAAACGTTAAATCATTTTCGTGACTAGATTTGTAGGAAATCAAAATTGACCAAAATACCGCAACCACTTCAATGAAAGTTTTAAGACTAAACGAATGAAAAGAAGAGTAGTCTTCATGAAATTCAATTTTGCTTCTCTAAGCAAAGACTCATTGAAATGAGTGGGAGCATTCTCTTAACCGTTAAGAAAAGGACGAGGTTCAAAGAAGTAAAATTAGAATGGAATTGATACAAGGTAATGTTAAAAGTAAAGTTATTGAGAATAACGATACTAAACCTATCAATCCCGACCAATAAAGTTTCCATTGTCTTAATTGTTGGACGCTAGAAAGGAAACTACCCCAAATTATTGAAGGATCAACACGTTAGTTGTGGGACATCTAATGGGACCTTCTTCTTTAAATGTTTATTTGATTGACATAAATTTTGCTAATACTACTTCGTCAATATTAGAAACCGGTGGTGGTTTTCATCATTGTATTTGATACATAGGATGATTAGAATATGACGACTAGCAACAATGATGTTGAGAGATAGAGTCATTGTGTACTCAATCTAGTTTTTGGGTTTAAAGTTGTACTTAATTGTGACTATTAAGTGCATAAACTCTAAATAAGAATATAAACTTGTTAAGATACAAAAGAGGTTTCACTTTTGTGACTCTATACACCACGATTTGATGTATGGCTAGCCCATTATCAAGGTGAATATATTCTAAACCAAACTAGAATGATACATCATGTAGATGATGCAAAACTCAAATTGGTAACCCAAGATTAAACCTTAAATTCTGGAATGCTGAACGCAAAGAGTTATCGAGTACTCTTGAAACCATTAGATTGTTAATCTTATGGTATATGCGTATCTTGTATTCGAAGCAAGATATCTCATACCTTTTGGTTGAAAAGGAGATCGAGGTTGTAAATCATTGATCCAGAATAGGTTGATCATTTTATTTTACCAACGATTTAAGTTGACACTAATGTGTTTACTTAATAAGGTAAATAGAGAAATCTTTGAAGAAGTTCAAAGAGTTCCAGAAATTACGATTTAGTCGTGATGGGATTATCAGAGTGAAGACTTTGATATAAGCCAAAGGAAATGTGATATAGTATCACAAATTAATCTCTCTTAGCACGCATTATGGGATAATGTGTGGTTGGATAAATAAATCAAACGCTATTCGATATGGTTTGGACCTTAATCAAGTTACTTTGAGTTACTTGATCCTTTTGGGAATTTTATCATTATTGTCTAAATTATTTTTCCACTAAATCTAAAACGATTCATATGAGATATGAAATGGTAGGGTACTATGCTTGTAAGTTGTCACAAGAAACAAATGCTCATTTTTCCTTACAATAATCACGAGTACAACGGGTTTGTGCCTCGTGAACCTGTCTTTCTAGAATACAAGTTTATTTCTAGAGGACAGAGTGGGAGAAAATATTCAAGAGCCACAAAAGAATTGTGTCAAAAATTGTATGAAATTTGTATGTCGCAAGAAACTGTATTTTCTTGGCTACATGATGTTGTTTCCTCGAAACCTAGGAGGTTGAGCTCATCACTTGTTGAAGATGATGAATTCGTGTTACTTTTAGAAAGTAAAGAGCTTGCAACTTACAAAGAAATTGTTTGATTTAAGTTACTTCTGGAAAGTAATGATCATATGACTTAAATGAGAGTGTTTAAGTCACAACTCAATACAAGGCTTAGAGCCATGATAATCCGAAATAAATTCCGAGTGGAATTGTTGGATATCTAAGAGAGATATCAAAGCTTGATTAGTTGCAAAGTGTTTTGCACTATTCGGATCTTCTTAGGGATTGTGTTTCATTATGATGATATACATATAACGAGTGAATCTAAAACCCACTTCTTCAATTAGAAGAGATGTATTCAATACATGTCATGAGTTTTGTAGATTCTTGCAATCCTAAAATAATGTGCAACTTAAGAGATTGTCTTAAGTAGGACCTCAATGAGTTGGAGTCAACATTTTGTTCATGTTATAAAACTTTTCTCGATAGGTTGAGAAGTTGTGTTTATACATGAAGTTTAGTGGGAGTTACGGAAATTTTAATTAGTCTTATATGTGGACGACATATTGATCAATGGGAATGATTTGACACTTATGGAGTATTATAATACATCTAATATCCGGATTTATGGAGATAAATCTACATGATATTAGCATCAAATAAGAAGTCTTATATTGATAAGATTTATGATTAGTTCAATTGAGTTGAACATATTTGATTGATTCCATTTGTTTCTGTTGCCGGATCAATTAAATGAGTAATGATGTACAATACTTCATATACTTTGAGTATGATTAATTGTTTCAAAATTGAATTTAAGTAATAGTTACCAAGTAGCCATATAGATTATTCTTAAGTGCTTGAGGAAGCATTAAGGATGCAAAGTTAAGTGTTTTTGACGCAATTAACTAATTTGTGTAATGGTGATACACGAATGACAATTGAGATTGCGAAAGGTTTCAGACAAAACCATATTCAAAACACGTGAAGATGGTTAAGGAACCATTGTGGCTATGTTATTTAAGAAATAGATTCGCTAGAATCGTTCTAGGAAATAAAGAACAATGAGAGATACTCACAACGGAAATTGAGTACACTTGCAATCATGAGAGGAGCAAGAGGATGGATCCCACACACTGTAAAAACAGTGGGAGCTATTCTAAGGCTAGAGAGCTTATGTCTAGATTGGATCTAGACACGTACTCAGAAAGTTTTGTAATGCAAATGTATACATTACAAAGGAAAATGAGTATGTAGTAAGGTTGAGTAAGGTACAAGAAGTTGATAAAACCTACTAACCAAAGCCATCTCATGGGCTTAACATGATGAGTCATGTCATATGTTATTTCAATTGCATTGAGATGAACAACTACATATAAAATGAAAATGGATTATAAAATTATGAAGTAGTAATCAGGTATTGACTATTCATATATGATAATCACATTTGTGATTCGAGTTTTTTAAATCTGAAAACTCCTTTTATACTCCGTTACATCCAAACGGGTTGTAGAGACAATATTGAACCCCGTTAAAGTGAACCCGGATTAACATGGTATTTGCCCATAGTCACTTGTATGAGGTGACGTCTTGAAGTGACTAGAGTGTGATGCGATTGATGGCAAGTTCAAGTGTCATAGAGTCATGTGAGATGACTAGTCGATCACATAGGCAGACTGTTAGGAATACTTTGTCGGGCCTTATGACCGCTTATAGAGTTCTGGCAAATTTATAAAGCCTGGTCGTGGCGAGAGCTACTATAGTATTTTAATGAGTCGATTCTTTTGACTAAAGACTGTTCGCCTAAGGTGGCACAGTTTCAGATTAACTTCGATTTATGTTACTACGACCTTCATAAATGGGGTCAAATGGGCATATTTTGGGTTATGATGGCTGTGGCTAGTCGAAGGGAATAGTGCGATAGGAATTGTCCACCCCCTTGTCAGGGTTAAAACAATATCTCAGGGCCACTCGAGGAGTAATGAACTGGAAATGCGTGGCCACGCTCGGAAGGTATCTATGGTAGATAACTCCGGTCAATCAGTTATTCTCCAGATCAAGGAAACCACTCTCGATATGATCACTTGCAAGTACGACCTGAAAGACACCTTACATTGAGTGGGAGATAGAAATAGGACAAGAGAATTGGTGACGCACACTTGTCGAGGACAAGTGGGAGATTGTTCGAATAAGTGTCCTCCGACAATAATGCGATCACAACTGTCGATCATGATGATCACATGTTTAAATCTCATTTTAAGAATACATGTGGGATGTAATATTTTACAGTCAACTGGTCCACACATATCGGTAATGATTGGCTTACTAGAGTTTGACATTACTGTCGTGCGACGGTGGTGATCAGTTGATCCCCTTAGGTCATACCTAAAGGGTGACGCTCTTAATTGATTATTTAATTAATCGTATGTCGATACGAGTTAATTAAATTGCTTAAAATTGACGGGTGATTTTGTGAGTAAAGTTAACGTGTCTTATTGTAATTTGATTAAATGAGCTACGATCTAAGTAATCGAATTGTTTTATTACTTAGATAAAATTATTGTTTACGAAACAATTGAAATTGAAATTGAATGAATAATTTATTATAAATACAAGACGTTGTAATTTATAACTTGATAAACCGTTTTGGCACAAGTAATTACGAATTACTAGTCGATTTTATATATGACATATTTTATGAGTATGTTGATTTTTAATATGTTAAAAATACATTACAATTTCATATGTCAAGTAACATGTCACATATGTTACAATTGACAAATGACAAAATAAGATGGACCATCCATTTTATGTTAAATGTGCCGAAAATATGGAGGGAGTATATGGTTTATATTGTGTTTTTATTTTAAGTGGAAAACATAATGATTATGCCTAATGACTAGCCATGCACGCCTAGTCTTGTCTTGAGAAGAACGCAAGACCATGCATTGGGCTCTCCTTCCCCCTCCAACCGGTTTTCTACATAGAAAACACAAGGGCTTTTCTTTTATTATTCACTTCTTCAACACATAATTTTCTAGTTTAAGAAAATTGATTATTCTCTACATTTTTGTGAGACATTTTTAGAGAAAGAAAAACCACAAAAACTCTCTTCTCTAAACCGAAATAGAGGAGAATAAAATAAATATTTTGGGTCAAATTTAAGCTAGATTAATAATATTACTAGTTCATAATATTATTCATTATTAAGAGTAACACCTTGGGTATATGCTTTTGGGAGAGGTTCTAATTTGAACCTTGTTCATCCATTATAAGGAAAGCTCAAGAACTAACAAGAAGGAGATCTTGTTGGTGCACAAATGGCCGAAATAAGATGGTGAGAAATAGATTTTCCCATCTCTTTTATTAAAGTTTGTATGCATAAGATCTAGCTTTTATTTTATGACTAAATAAATTATTTCATATATGAATATGTAAATTAATTAGATTAATATTTCCTTCAGTACCTACTGCCAAAGATCCTATCACGATCTTCTGTGACAATAGTGGGGCAATCTTTCAAGCTAAAGAGCCTAAGTCTAGAAACAAGTCTAGACACGTACTTAGAAAATTTCATGTAATTAGAGATTTCATTGAAAGAAAGGAAGTAGCGATTTGTAAGGTTGGGAGGGATGACAACATAGTTGATCCTTTAACCAAACCTTTATCGCAGGCTAAGCATGAACAACATGTTACATCCATGGGTCTGAAACGCATGCCAAGTTTGTATTAGATTATGAGATATAAAATGAAAAACTTTGTTTTTGGTTTATATATGATAATCACATTTGTCGTTTGAGTTCCATTATGCAAACTCATTTATTATTTACTTTGTTAAACCCAAATGGGTTGTTGAGACAATATTTAACCCCATTAAAGTGAACTCGATTGACATAGTACTCGCCCCTAGTTACTTATAGAAGGTGACGTCTCAAAGTAACTAGAGTGTGATGCGATTAATGGCATGTTCAAGTGCCATAGAGTCATATGGGATGACTGGTCGATCACATAGGCAGACTGTATGGGACACTCTGTCGGGCAGTGACCGCTTATAGAGTTCTTGTAATTCATAAAGCCTGATCGTGGCAAGAGCTGCTATAGTATTCTTGTGAGTCAATTCTTTTGACTAAAGACTATTCGCCCAAGTTGGCACAAATTTCTGATTGGCTTTGATTTATGCTCTACGGCTGTCGTAACTGAGGTCAAATGAGTATATTTTGGGTTATGACGAATTGTGGCTAAACAAAGGGAATAAAGCGATAGGAATTGTTCACCCCCTTGTCAGGGTTAATTAAAATCTCAAGGCCACTCGAGGAGCAGTGAACTGAAAATGCGTGGCCACGCTCGGAAGGTATCTATGGTAGATAATTCTGGTAAGACAGTTACTCTCCAGATCGAGGAAACCACTTAAGATATGATCAAATGCAAGTACGACCTGTGAGACACCTTGCATTGAGTGGGAGATTGTAATAGGACAAGAGAATTGGTGACGCACACTTGTCTCGGACAAGTGGGAGATTGTTGGAGTTTGTGTCCTCAACAATAGTGCGATCACATGATTTAATATCACAATCAAATCTCATGATAAGAATACGTAAGGGATGATTCATTTATATTGTCAACTGATCATCATTAATCGGTAATGATTGGCTAACTAGAGTTTGACATTACTGTCGTTTGACGGTGGTGATTAGTTGATCCTTAAGGTCACACCTAAAGGACAATTCCCTTAATAGACAAATTGATTAATTGTATGACGATACAAGTTAATCAATTCCTTAAAATTGAACAATTCAATTGTGAGAGAGATTATTTATATCTTATTGTAATGGGATTAAATAAGATTTATTTTAGTAATTGAAATACCTTATTACTAAAATTGATTATTGTTTGTGAAACAATTGAGATAAGAATGAATGGTTGATTATAATTATAATATGTTGTGAATTATAATTATATGACGCATTTTATTTAGGTGATCAAGTATCATTAGTCAATTTGTTATATGTAATTTAATTAATTTATGAAATGATATTTATTTGATAAATATACATTAAATTAATTAATAACATATAACATACTACATGTGACATATTTTGTGACAAGTGACAAATTGACAAAATAAAATGGGAGTCCATTTTATACATATGGACCGAAATATTATAGGTTGTGGAGGATAATGGGTGATTTATTTTAATGGTTAAAATTATTATAATCATACCTATTGATACATAGCCTTACACCTACAATATTGAGAAGAGCAAAAAGGAAAAGAAAAGATGCCATCCTTGGCCTCTTCTACCCGGCTCCCTCCTCTCTTTATGAGAGAATTTTGTTCTCTTTTCATTACACTATTCACTCTATATGCATTCATTCTCTCATTCTCTCTAACTCTCTCTAAAACAAGTTTTTAGAAACATGATGTTGTTCATCTAATATCATAAAAATCTAAGATTACTAGTGTAGTAATAGTGATAATATTAGAATTAATTTTAAGGGTACTATTATATTAATCTAGTTAATTAATATACTAGTTTAAGAGATTAGTCTTGGGTGTAATCAAAGGAGGATCTCTATATTGGGATTTTGGAGGATCATCCAACATATTATAGCTCAAGAACAAATAAGTAAGGTGACCTTATTTGTGCCCTTAATTTCGACCACTCTACAATGTAAGGGACATTGTTTTTCCTTATTAATCTCTTATTTTGTTATGCATGCACTAGATCTAAAGAACACATATTAAGAAGTTAATTAATTCACTATTAGAAGAGTCTAATAATAGGTATATGAACCTAACAAAAACATCACAACTTATATCAAAATAACAAAGTTGAGATTGAAACATAAAAGATAGGGATAGTAATTTACCTACTGGAATAACTTTTCCAGCTTTTATATCGCCAAGGTACTTTGGACAATTTATCTTCCAATGCCCAACGCCATTACAATAGAGGCATTTGTCCCCGGACGGGTCACCCTTCTTGGGCTTAGAGGAGCTAGCTTCACAAGCCTTTCCTTTGTTCTTGTAGGGAGTTTGCTTCTTTCCCTTATTGCCACCTTTCTTGAAATTTCCTTTGCTCTTATGATTAATGTTGAGCACATCCTTGGTGGTGCTAACACTTAGCCCCATGTCCCTCTCGGCTTGCACAAGCAATTTGTGCAATTCATCGAGGGAAACTTTCAAGTTTTGCATATTAAAATTCACCCTGAATTGAACGTATGCCTTAACCTTGTTCAAGGAATGAAGAATTCGATCAATGATGAGTTCCTCGGGAATTTCCACCTTTTGCATTTTTAAGGTCTCAACATGGTCCATCAACTTGAGCACATGAGGGCTAACTTTTTGGCCCTCCTTAATGTTGAGATCAAAGAATGCGGACGCCGCTTCATATTGAATGATCCTCGGAGCTTGTGAAAACATGGTCACAAGTTTCGTATAGATCTCATAGGCGGTGCTAATCTTTATAGCACTCCTTTGGAGTTCGGCCTCCATAGAAAAGATCAACACATTTTTTATTGCGGCCAACTCCTTTTGGTAAGTCTCATAGGCTAGCCTAGCGGCGGGGGTAGACCTAGCGTTAGGTGCGGCGGGAGAGGCCTCGGTAAGGTAACGAAGCTTGTCGTCACCCTCCGCGGTCAAGCGAAGTTATTGCGCGTCCTAATCGGCGAAATTGGACCCATTCTTTTCTAATTTACAACGATCCATGAAGGATCGGAGCCATGAAACATTGGTGAGAGTGTTTGAGCTAGTGGTCGCGGATGAAATTGGAGTTGCATTTCAATTGAGAAAATAATTTCCACTACAAAATAGGAAGTGAAGGAATTAATAAACATCTATCGTTTTAATAATACTAGTAAATATTTTAAACACGTTTTAAGCATTTATATAGTGATCTCTACCAAACTATTATAAATGATCCCGAGATCCAAATTCATATTATCTCGGGCACGGTGAGCCGATTCATCCCTTATCAATATAACGCGGTGGATTAACTCTTTAATCGATTCTACTTCTAGAATTCTCGGTCGATAAAATTACTCTAATATTTATCTTTAGACCGGAACACATGCGACTACGGTCACGAATCTTTCCGTTGAGCTCAATCCAAATTTCGATGTAATAACATTTTAGTACCTACTTACCCAACGTAACAAGTTTAGCACCCCGGTGAGCCGAGCCTACTTCCTTATGAAATTGGGACTCATGGTTCTACTATTTGGTAAGGCTAATTCTCAATTATTATTAAGTGAGAGGTCATGTCAATTTATTATCTATCTCATTTTAAGTGAACCAAAGCAGTGAACTACGATAATTATAATTGACACGGTCGATGACTCGATAAAAAAATATGCATGTGTAGTTATGGCGATTTGGCTATGCATGCAAACATATAAAACAAATGCAAAGCATAAAGATAAAATCCTAGTATGGCCTTCCTAAAATAGTAAATCAAATAAACTATTTACAAATTCGGAAACCAAATCCTTTGGTCCCTTGAACTTCATTTGGCACGCACTCCAATGCAACACCGTCTTTGTCGGATCACCTTCTCGAATTGCACCGTTTTCAAGGAACTCCGAAAAAAATAAATTACATAGCTTTTCTACTTTATACATTATAAAAAGAAAAACAAAATAAAATAAAAGTGATACGAGATCACATTAATTACAACCAAATCGATATCCCCATTCATTTCGGGAAATACCAATTAAAACTAAGGCCATACTAAGTACAAATTACATAATTCGAAATTATATAAAAATATGACAATCATACTAAAAATGCAGCATTAATATATGTATGAAACATGCCATGTGATGTGCCAAATCGCCTTATTTAAGTTAATATAGTATATTTGGTCCGGTTTTATGGATTATTGTGACAATTAACCTTTTAAAATCACACAATATTACATAAATCAAATCTATGTCCAAGTTAATTAACCCAACCTTCTTAGGACTCAAAAATTTAGTCTTCACTAAATATTTGACAATAATTCAACTTGATATTTTATTATTGCTCTTTAAACACTATTATTCTTAATAATAAAAAAATAATTCCCAAAAAGTCATAAAAATTCGAAAATTTCAAAATCAAAATTTTGTATATTCTAGAAAATCTCCAACATTCCAAAATTTTAATAAAATTTGCCCTTGGATTATTTTATTTTATTTCACAAATAAATCGTATAAAACATAATTTTAACCCTTTAATTCAAAATTAAACATAAAATTATGCAATAAATCAAAATTAAAAATTTGAATATTCTAAATAAGTTTCTTGAACCTGGAAATTGACAAATTTTAAGCCCAAAATCGAATTTTCATATAAATGATTATTAAAGTTGATATTTATCAATTTATATATCATAAAAATCAATAACCAATTAAATCATACGAAATTTAACATGCAACTTTAGATCTGATGTTCATATCATATATTCAACATTGGGAAAAATTTCATGCCATAAAATTCATTTTAGCTATTTTTGACAAAATAGTCACTATTTATGTGATTTTTACATCTAAAAATCATAAATCATACAAAATAAAACCATTTTATCTCAAAATTTACATACAGTGTGTAAATATTGCATGTGACAACATACTAAAATTTCATGGACAGAATCGAAGTCTAACCATTTTTAACCAAAATACCTCTATTTAATCAATTTTTAACATGTAAAAATCATAAAACATGCAATATAAAACCATTATATACGAAATTTTACATAGAATGTGTAAAATATGCATGTTAGGTTATGTAAAAATTTCATGGTCAGAATCATAGTCTAGCTAATTTTAGTAATTTAAGTGACATTTTATACAATAAAATGTAATAAAAATACTAAAAATCATATTAAAGAGCAATAAAATACCATAAATCATTAAAATGACCTAAAATCAATTTAGGCCCATAATGTTTAACATGCAAAAATTTCGTGGCCTATATCATCATATATCACAAAATTTTAGTTTTATATGTTAACATTTTAAATCGGAAACACAATAACCGATTATGCATGCAACAACTCTTGCTCTGATACCAATTGTAAGATTCATTAATCTCTTATTAGACACTTCTAATAACTATGTGTTTATTAGTTAAGTCATAAACTAAAAGGAACTTATGCATGCATAACAAAAATACAAAGTAAGAAGGAAAAATCGATTATTCCTACAATGAGGGCCGAATACTTTATACTAATTGGTCTCCTATCAAATTAGTCTTCTTAAAGAAAAGTCCAAATGCCTAACAAAACCCTAGATCCAATAATTGGATCTACTTCTTAAGGATTTATACCAAGGAAACACCCTTAATAGAAGTACTAATTTAGTTACTAGAAATTAGTATTTGTGTCCTTAAATAATTACTAATATTATGAGATTACTAGTTCTAGTAATAGAGGAATAATATTAGAGATTTGTGAGAGTTTTACTTCATAAGCCTTCTAAACCAAGTTAGAGAGAATATGCAAATTATCAATATATTTTGGTAAGAATGAATTAGAATGACAAAGAAGAGAAAAACTCTCCTTTTTTCATATGGGTGGTCGGGTAGCTTAAGGTAAGAGTGCCCAATGCATGCACAAAGTTGTTCTTCTCAAGTCACATAGTGTAGGACTAGGTTTAGGTCTATAAAGGACATAATCATTATGCCTAATTCTCAATTAGAGCACCAATTAAATCCTAAACCTACCCTATCCCTCCATTTACACGGCACACCCACATGAAATGGGTCCATTTTAAGTTTGTCAAATGTCAATTTGTATAGTGTGACATATTGGACATGTTACTAGACATGTTGTTTAATAATGCATTTTTAACTTATTAAAAAATCATCATATAAACAAAATAAATCACATACAAAAATTAACTAGTAATTCACAATTACAAGTACTTAAAATGGGTCATAGAATTATAAATCACAGCAACTTGTATTTATAATAAACCATTCATTCTTATTTTAATTGTTTCAAAAACAATAAACAAAACTAAGTAATAAAACAATTTAAATTACTTAGTCCGAATCTTATTTAATCGAATTACAACAAGATACGTAATCTCACTCACAAAATCATTTGTTCAATTTTAAGGAATTAATTAACTTGTATCATCATACAATTAATTAATTAATCAATTACGAGTGTTACCCTAGAGGTATGACCTTAAGGGATCAACTGATCACCACCGTCATACGACAGTAATGTCAAACTCTAGTCAGCCAATCATTACCGATTAATGTGGATCAGTTGACAATAAAATATTACTTTCCCTCAGCATTCTTAATATGAGATTTAAACATGTGATCGCATTATTGTCGAGGACATATACTCCAACACCTATAACCCCTCTTCCTTTCTTTATTTCGCCTCCTACCTTCATTTTACTCTAGTTCTTCAAATTTTCTCTCTCTCAAAATACTTAGGTGATTCTTGGTTGTAGTTGGTCTTCGATTTCCTCTTGCCTTGTTCAAATCTCTAATTAAGGAAATGTATCTAATCAAATTTCTTAACTTTTAATTCAATCAATGGAAGAACATGCCCTCTAATCTGAATTTTACTCTTGTAATCCAAAGTTTTTATACTTCTATATGGGTATTTTGGTCATATTTGCTCTTAAACATCGCCTCTGTATGCTCTAGAACGGTTTTTATGCTCGAAATCATCCATCTTATGTTAAAAATTTCTCTAGGGTTTACTTCAAAATCTTGAGTTTTGGTCACCTAGATTGCCCCTAGGATGTTCGTTGTGAGTTAACTGATGGTAGCAATGTGTCACTTGATTTGTATGTCATGTCTTTTGTGAGAAAAATCCGTCTTAAAACTTCGTCTTAAAAGTGTATAACTCGAAAAATAGTCCTTAAATCCTTGTTGAATTCATCTTTTTGCAGCGTTCCGACAGCAAAAGCCCCAGCTAAGAAGCGGACTCGCGCCAATGTTAACTTGGAAACTGGCCAATCTAGCCAGGAACCCATTGTTCCTCCGGTGGACGATTATCCATCGGTAATTTTCTCTGACTTCAAGCAACAGACTGCTATTGTGGCCTTAATGGGTCGGACCATGAGTCCGACTTGTTGTGTGGACCCTGATATCTTGGATACCTTGGGGGTTAAAGGGGATATCATTCACATTTTTGAGATTTTGGGAATGGAGGGACTCTAGCATCTTCGAAAGAAGTTCTACCCATATCTAACATTGGCGTTTCTGAGCTCCTTTGTGTGTGATGTAGAGGGGAAAACCGTTTCTTTCCGCCTCATGAACGAGGACCATAGCTTGACACTTGATGAGTTTGGTAACCACCTTGGGCTAGAGCTTGAGAAGAAGGGGTACTTGACTGATGTAGCGAAGAACAGTGGGGCACCTCACTACCTACCTTACCTGACTAGGAGACCCGTTCCGAGTGCGAGTGCCATGTTGATTAATGATGTTCAACATGTGTCACTCCGTATGTTCCTTAGGATGATGACTTATCTACTATTTGGGAGGGGGGATGTGAGCAAGATGAACACGCATGAGGTAATGCTGTTAATGTCCTATTTTAACCCTCGTAGGGGGGAGCCTTTTTACTATAGTGCTCCCGGGGTCGTATACTCTAGTTTGGATCTTATGGCGCGGTCTTCGAGCCGCTACCTTACTTGTGGGGCCATAGTGACCCGCTTGGCCCAGAGATTGGCTGACTTCCAGGCTCCACCTGCGTTGGGTACTGGGTTGTTCGAGTTTGCCCCCACGATGGATGAGAGATACAGCTGTCATATTAGGTGGCTTAGGAAGTTGGAGAATGGGTCTTTTGCTTGGAGGGTGTGAGGATCTATGTGGATGGTGCTCCCAGATCCCGAGCACCTTCCCGTGGTGGACCATCTGGCAGAGTATGACCCAGGGAGTGATGAACGTAGACCCGACCCTAAGTCTTACTTGATCGACCACAGAATTTGCTAGACCTACCTGAGCCTATCTCCGTGACGGAGAAGCAGCCGATCACTCCCCAGCCCCGTGAGCATCGTAGAGGGAGAGCAGCTAGGGTGGCCGAGACTGAGACTGAGCCTTCCTTTTCTACACCTAGCTTTTATCCATCGCAGTACTCGCCCTACCCCACCGTCCACGACCCTAGGATGCAGGTTAATCACTTGACTGAGCGGATCTATACTACCTTAGTGCTACGGAACATGTATGAGATGGCCTATAACCAGGGTATAGGGAAGGACTTAGCGCAGCCGGTTTGGTAGAGAGGACCCGGGGTTGACACTGGAGTATTCCATAGTTATGGGGTTCATCCCAACTTTTGGAGACCACCGATAGAGACCGAGTTTGGTTGCCTCGCGGGACCGTGGGGAGCCAACTACGACAGTCAGCTTGGACGTGGCAGAGAGATGGACCGGCGGTGGAGGCTACTCAGCTGAAGGTTATCAAGGAGCGGGAACATCTGGAGCAGGGACATCTAGCACCGGAGGTGTTTAGGAGATGAAGAAGGGTTCGGACATTTGAGTTCCACTTTGTTTTCTAGACTTGTTTCTCTGGAATTGTTGTTGGATATTTGCTAAACCTTTATCGTACTCTTTTATTTTGGGTGTTGTAATTGGCCATAAGGCCACTACTTGTTTCCGTACTGCTATTGAGTCATCTGGATCAGGAACTTTGAGTTGATGTTAGACATCTAGCTATTTGCAGGATCAAACATTGGTGTTATGTTTAGGAGATGCCGAAAATCGCATTCTGCTCTGGAAAATTCGGCCGAGCATGCCGATACTTGGACGAGTATCGCGTACTCGACCGAGTACTCTTTGATACTCGACCGAATATCCGGGCATTGCACCCCTCGTTATTTGAATTTATTATAGAATGCCATTGAGTAACTTCTTTTGATGTGACTCATATTTGAGCACATTTAGTCCCCGAATTAACCTCGTTCCTATGCTTTATAGCACTTATTTGAGTCATTTACTATCTTTAGTTTCCCATTTTGCATATTCTTTGAGGGTTTGTATCCTTGGTAGGAAAGAATTGCTAACCTTGCATTTATGAGGCAAAAAAGAGCTAAATGGATCGCATCTAATGACCAAGCATCAAAGGAAAGACCGACACTAGAGGTCTAAGTAGATAATAAAGTGAAATGGGCAATGATGAAAGGATCCTTGCATCCTCGACATGATCCTTGCCGATTGTTAAGGAGCAAAAGAAGAGAAGCACTCTGTCCAGCAAACCGAGCGGATCAAGCACGATCCGAGCATCTCAGAACACCAGGATCCGAGCGGCTTGTACCCAGGACGAGCGGCTTGAAATGCCAGAACCCGAGCGTCTCCCACAGGATCCGAGTGGATCACAAGGTAGAACAGCCCGTGCCATACCATGGGACGAGTGGATCGAGGCAGGACTAGCAAGGAGGATCCGCTCATTTCCCTCGGGAGTAGCATTTCCTCAACTTTTCTTAGGGTCTTAATAGTCATTTAAGCCCTTAGTACCCCTAATCCTTGTACCTAATCTTTAGTATAAATACCCCTAGTACTACCTAGATTAGAATCATCTCTTAATCAAGTTGTAATCCTCTCTTAATCTCATCTTAATACTCTCAAATTAGTCTTAATTTAGTTGTAATACATTTCTCAATATTAATCACATCTTAATCTCTCCTTAATTTCTCTATTGTTCTTCCTTTATTTTGGGTAATTAGAAGATTATTTGGGTTTATTTGGAGGATTGACAACCTTCCATCAATCATCAAGTACTTCTATTATTCTTTGCTTTATTATTTGGAATCATCTTCATAGGTATAATTCTCTCTTAATCTTGTTTAATTATTGTTAATCACTTTCATTTATTCATCGTGTTTTGCTTTGTTGGTATGATTGACAACCTTATTAGCATGCTAAACTTGATCATGAGTGAGTAGTTTCCTTAGCTAGGGTTAATGGGGAATTAGGGGAAACAAACATGGGGATTGATTCATGCTTAATTTAATATGTTTTCATAATTAATTTGCTTGCTTGGTGTGATTTCAACTTATGCACATGTTATGTTTGATGAAATGCGAGCCTATGAATCCTTGCATTTTTTTGATCCATCACCTATCTCTTCAATGAGGCTTGTAAGCTTATAAACCAACTCGAGCCTCATTAGACCATGCATAGAGTTGAATAGGAAGGATTAAGTCGACTTGTAGGTGTTGTACAATCTAATCGATTCGGCTCTGGGACCCAAACCTTCTTAGGGATTGTAAGATATACACTAACTCAATCCCATGACAACAATAAGTGCTTGCATCTAGTTGAGAACATGTTTGTATGATGAACTCCCATGAATCCCATATGAACCCATGACACCCTAGTGCCTTTAATCAACTGTTTACAACTCCTTTTAATTGCCTTGATTTGCTTTCATTACTTTACTTTCATTTTGTTGATTCGTTTAGATTACATATCACCTCAACCCAAATTGTGACACCCTAAGACATAGCTATTTGCAATTGAGAATCTTACATCAATACCCATCCCTTGGGATCTGACCTTTACCTCTTTACTAAGAGTAGTTTGTGAAGTTATAAATATTTATTTGGTTGGTAGCTTTTTGACGATGATTTTAAACCGAACCAAAATGGTGCCGTTGCCGGGGACGGTGTTAAATTGATTTGATTTTCGTTAATTGTTTTTCGTTGTGTCTTTCTTTACCTTGAGGAAGTCAATCTCGTCAAGGTTGTTCTAATTGTTTTCGAGTTGTTTGATATTTTGCATGACTAGGAGATCACAAGGTAATTTATTACCTATTGATTTCGAGATTGAAATAACCTTAACCAACAATAGAAGAGTTGCTAGAGGTACTTCAAGAGTTGTAGGTATTGGAGAGATTGTGGACATTCAACCAAATAACATTGAGTTTACCAACCCTTTTGCAAGAGAAGGAGAGGATAACCCAATACAAAACCCACCACAAAATCAACCCACAATGCCTAAATTTTCATCACATTCCTGTTAGAAATCTATATCTCATTATTTAACATATTCATATATGTTACATTTAATTTAGTAATAAAATTAAATACAAATCTTATGCATGCAAACATAAGTAAAAATAGAGAAGAAATCGTTTTCTCACCATATGATATTCGGATTAAAAGGGCACAAATGAGTTCTCCTACTCACTTGTTCTTGAGCTCTCCTAATATGGATGAACAAAAGATTCAAGTATAGAATCCCTCCCAAGGAATAATACCTAAGATAACCTCTGAATAAAATTAATATTATTAATACTAGAACAATATTAATTTGAATAAAATTGACCCAAAATATTAATTTTGGTCTCTTAATTTCGGTTAAGAGAATATGAATTTTGGACGTCCTACTTAAGACCCTCTCTTAAGTTTCACATTATCTTAGGATTGCAAGAATCTACAAAACTCAAGACATGTATTGAATACATTCCTTCTAATTGAAGAAGTGTATTTTAGATTCACTTGCTATATGTATATCATCATAATGAAACACAATCCCTAAGAAGATCCAAATAGACTTAAGCATTTCAACTAGTGCAAAACCCTTTGCTACCAATCAAGCTTTGAAATCTCTCTTTATTAGCGCAAAACCCTTTGACACTAATCAAGCCTTTTATTTCGGATTTTCATGGCTCTAAGCCTTGTATTGAGTTGTGACTTAAACACTCTCATGTAAGTCATATGTTCATTATTTTCTAGAAGTAATCAACTTGAATCAAACGATTTCTTTGTAAGTTATAAGCTCTTTACTTTCTTAAAAGTAGCAATTTAATCTCCTAGGTTTTAAAGAAACAACGTCTTACACAAAACGTCTCAGGTAGCCAAGAAAGACCAGTTTCTTGCGACATAACATTCGATATAACATTCTTTGTGGCTCTTAAATAATTTCTCTCACTCTGTCTTCTAGAAATAAACTTGTATTTTAGAAAGACAGCTTCACGAGCCACAAACCCGTTTTACTCGTGATTATAATTAGGAAAAATGAGCATTTGTTTCTTTTGAAAACTTACAAACATGGTACCCTACCATTTCATATCTCATATGACTCGTTTTAGATTTAGTGAAAAAATAATTTAGACAAAATGATAGAATCCCCAAAAGGATCAAGTAACTCAAAGTAACTTGATTGAAGTTCAAACCATATCGAATGGAGTTTGAATTCTTTATCCAACCATACATCATCCCATAATGCGTGCTAAGAGAGATTAATTTGTGATACTATATCACATTTCCTTTGGCTTATATCAAACTCTTCACTTTGATAATCTCATCACGACTAAATCGTGATTCCTCGAACTCTTTGAACTTCTTCAAAGATTTCTCTATTTACCTTATTAAGTGAACACATTAGCGTCAACTTAAATCGTTGGTAAAAGAAAATGATCAACCTATATTGGATCAATGATTTACAACCTCGATCTCCTTTTCAACCAAAAGGCACGAGACATCTTGCTTTGAATACAAGATACGCATATACCATTAACAATCTAATGGTTTCAAGAGTATTCGATAACTCTTTGCGTTTATCATTCTAGAATTTAAGGTTTAATCTTAGGTTATCAATTTGAGTCTTGCATCATCTTTATGATATATCATTCTAGTTTGGTTTAGAATATAATCACCTTGATAATGGGCTAGCCATACATCAAATCATGGTGTATAGTGGTCCCAAAAGTGAAACCTCTTTTGTATCTTAACAAGTATATATTCTTATTTAGAGTTTTTGTACTTAATAGTCATAATTAAGTACAACTATAAACCCAAAACTAGATTGATTACACAATGACTCTATCTCTCGATATTATTTGATGCTAGTCGTCATATTCTAATCATCTTATGTATCGCATACAATGATGAAAACCACCATCGTTTTCTAATATTGACGAAATAGTACTAGCCAAATTTATGTCAATCAAATAAACATTTAAAGAAGAAGGTCCCATTAGATGTCCCACAACTAACTTGTTGATTCTTCAATAATTTGGGGTAGTTTCCTTTTTGGCGTCCAACAATTAAGACAATGGAAATTTTTTTTCCGGTCGGGATTGATAGGTTTAGTATTGCTATTCTCAATAACGTTACTTTTAACATTACCTTGTATCAATTCCATTCTAATTTTACTTCTTAGAACCTTATCCTTTTCTTAACGGTTTAAGAGAATGCTCCCACTCATTTCAATGAGTCTTTGCTTAGAGAAGCAAAATTTAATTTCATGAAGACTACTCTTCATTCGTTCGTTTAGTCTTAAAACTTTCATTGAAGTGGTTGCGGTATTTTGGTCAATTTTGATTTCCAACAAATCTAGTTACCAAAATGATTTAACGTTTCAAAGTACTTAACTCAATTGAGCATATGAGAAATAATTGTAAGTAGATATGTTAGTCAAGAATAAAAAAAAAAACCCTTTTAATCACAAATAACTTCCATCTATACTCTTCACAAGAGATCCTTACAATGGATAATTCAAGGTTTTAGAAGAAAATTTAAATTTTGTCTTTAGTTACGATATTTTAATGGAGATTTGAATAAAAATCGAAATGATATCGTATATGAATTATGGTAAAGAAATAGAACAATATGATAACGGAATAGTGGAAAACTTAACATTTATCGTTTTAATAATACTTGTAAATATAATAACAAGCAAAGCATTTACATAGTGACCTCTACCCAACTATGATAAATGATTCCAAGACCCAAATTCATATTAACTTGGGCACGGTAGGGCCGATTCATCCCTTATCAATATAACTCGGTGGATTAACTCCTTAATCGATTCTACTTTTAGAACTCTTGGTCGATAAAATTACATTAATATTTATCTTTATCCCGGAACACATGCGACTACGGTCACGAATACTTCCGTTGAGCTCAATCCAAATTTCGAATAAATGTGTCCATGATCCAAATCCACATCAACTTGGGCACGGTAGGGCCGATTCATCCCTCATCAACATGAATTCGGTGGATAGACATTTATCACCCACTTCCCCTACGTAACAAGGTTTGTACCCCGGTAGGGCCGAGTGCACTCCCTCATGAAATAGGTTTTCGTGGTTTCTACTTTTTGGTAAGGCTAAGTCTCAATTGTTTATTTAAGCGAGAAGTCATGTCAATTTATTATCTATCACGTTTTAAGCGAACTAAAGCGGTGAACTACGATAATTGTAATTGACACGGTCGATAAACTCGATAAAATGATAATGCATGTTTTAGTTATGGCGATTTAGCGATGCATGCAACATATAAATAAAATGCAAAGCATAAATTAAATCCTAGTTTTAAATAGAAAATCTAATTAACTATTACATATTCGGAAACCAACTCCATTGGTCCCTTGAACTTCGGTTTTGGCACGCATCTCGAGGTAACATCGTCTTTATGTATCGCCTTCTTGAGTGACACCGTCTTCAAGGAACTCCGGAATAAATAAATTACATAACAAATTACATAATTTCCTATTATACATTTGTAATTAAAATAAAATAAATCTATTAAATTACAAAACGGTGATACGAGATCACAATAAATTACAACCGAATCGATATTCCCATACATTTCGGGTAATACCAATTAAAACTAAGGCCATACTAAGTAAAAATTACATAAAATAAAATTACATAAAATAAAATTATGACAATCATAAATAAAATGCAGCATTATAATATGTATGAACATGCCCAATTTTATGCTAAATCGCCTTTAAGGAGCCAATATCGTATATTAAACGGTTTTTACGGATTTGTGTGATTTAACGTTTTATAATCACAATAATTACATAAATTCATATTTATGCACAAGTTAATTACCCTAACCAACTTAGGACTCAAAATTAGTCTCCACTAACTATTTGACTATAATTAACTTATATTTCTTAAAATTGATCATTAATGGACTCAAAATTACAATAAAATGCTATAAACTTCAAATAAATCATAAAAATTTCAAATAAATTCAAAATTTGAAATTTAAACTCTTGAACATTCTGGAAAAATACCATGACACTCATAATGTTCAAAAAACTTAGGTTAAAATTTCGAAAAAAAATTATCGGAAAAACTATGCTGCGGTTTATCGGATTAATCAATTATAATCATAAAAACATGAGAAAAATTATATTCATCAACTTTTCAATTTTAGATCTGAAAAAGATAATAAAATGCAACATGTGACGTTTTTCCTTAGTCATGAAGTATGTTTTAGCAATTATTCACTAATTAAGTCACTATTTATGCTATTTTTCATCAAAAATTCATAAATCATGCTTAAAGACTTCAATATAGCCTATTATTTTACACACATCTTTTTAAATTGCATGTGACAACATACTAAATTTCTATGACCAGATTCGAGATTTATCTCATATTAACCCATTTTTCATTTAAATTCGATTTTTATCATGAAAAATCCATATTTCGAGCATAAGAACTCCAAAAATTATGAAACTTTACAGGTCATCTAAAAATAAAATATGTGAAAACATATCCAAAAACCACTGAAAAAATCGAAGTTTAGCTAATTTTAGTCCGAAAATGACATTTTAATCATAAAATCACATTTTTGATGCCATTATTATATAAGATGAACAATAAAAATCTATAAATTAACTAAAATATCCTAAATACATTTTAGGATCAGAAACTTTAACATTCATAATTTATTTCATGATATATCATAATAACACAAATTTATGAGTTTTATGTGTTAATCGTATAACTCGGAAAAACTATAACCGATTTGCATGCAAACAACCTAAGGCTCATGATACCGCTTGTTAGAAATCTATATCTCATTATTTAACATATTCATATATGTTACATTTAATTTAGTCATAAAATTAAATACAAATCTTATGCATGCAAACATAAGTAAAAATAGAGAAGAAATCGTTTTCTCACCATATGATTTTCGGATTAAAAGGGCACAAATGAGTTCTCCTACTCACTTGTTCTTGAGCTCTCCTAATATGGATGAACAAAGGATTCAAGTATAGAATCCCTCCCAAGGAATAATACCCAAGATAACCTCTTAATAAAATTAATATTATTAATACTAGAACAATATTAATTTGAATAAAATTGACCCAAAATATTAATTTTGGTCTCTTAATTTCGGTTAAGAGAAGATGAATTTTGGAGTGTTTATTTCTCTAGTTTTTCTAGAGAGTTTTTTTTTGTATTTCTTACACTAGAAATATTATGTAAAAGTTTGAATGAATAATAATGGAGAAAAACTCTCCATAAAGCTCTTGGAAAACCGGTTGGAGGAAGAGGTAGAAGCCAATGCATGGGCTTGTTTTTCTACCCAAGAAAAATAGGCATGCAATGCTACAAGTTAGGTTTCATCATTGTGTTTTCCACTTAAATAAAAAACACAATATTATCCTAAACATCCTCCATTATTTCGGCACATATAGATAAAATGGGAGGTCCATTTTATTTTGTCATTTGTCAATTGTGACATTTGTGACATATAACTTGACATGTGAAATTGTAATGTATTTTTAACATATTAAAAATCAACATACTCATAAAATATGTCATATACAAAATCGATTAGTAATTCGTAATTACTTGTACCAAAATGGTTTATTGAATTATAAATCACAACGTCTTGTATTTATAATAAATTACTCATTCAATTTCAATTGTTTCGTAAACAATAATTTAATCTAAGTAACAAGACAATTTGATTACTTAGACCGTATCTAATTTAATCGAATTACAATAAGACACGTTAACTTTACTCACAAAATCATCCGTCAATTTTAAGCAATTTAATTAACCCGTATCGTCATACGATCAATTAAATAATCAATTAAGAGTGTTACCCTTTATGTATGACCTAAGGGGATCAACTAATCACCACCGTCGCACAACAGTAATGCCAAACTCTAGTCAGCCAATCATTACCGATATGTGTGGACCAGTTGACTGTAAAATTATTACATCCCACATGTATTCTTAAAATGAGATTTAAACATGTGATCATCATGATCAACGGTTGTGATCGCATTATTGTCGGAGGACACATATTCCAACAATTCCGTAACAACCAAGGAGAACCTACCAAATGGTACTCCTACACCACCACATTTAACCGGTAATTTCATTGCCAAATCCGCATTCATACAACTAGTTGAGAGAAGTCAATTTGGAGAGATGCCTAGTGAAGACCCTCATTCACATATGGAGACTTTTTGTGACTATTGTGATGCGATTTCTCAAACCGGAGTTACTCAAGACCAAATCCGATGGGTATTATTTCCTTTTTCTTTGATTGGTACCGCAAAGCAACAGTTGAAGAGCCTGGACAAGGCTACCCTTGGTATTGATTCATGGAAGAAGTTAGCACTTGCTTTCTACAAGAAATTCTATCCTCCGGAGAAGACTAACATGTTGAGAGCCCAAATCACCGGGTTCAAGCAATGAGATGAAGAATCATTGTATGAAGCATGGGAGAGATTTAAAGATACTTGTCGTTCTTGTCCACACCATGGACTTAGCGAGTGGTTCCTTGTGCAACAATTTTAGAATGGTCTATATGAAGACTCCCGCAACATTCTCAATATGGGATCCAATGTAATGTTCACCGAAGTTGATGACAATCAAACATGGGCCAAAATCGAAGAGATGGCGGTGCATAATTCTCAATATAGTACGCCTCGGAAGGCCACTAGAGGAGTAAAGCATGAGGGAGATGTCATCACTCAATTGGGTGCTTAACTAAGTGCTCATATTGACACCATCAATTTGAAGTTTGAGAAGGCCATGGCCAAGCTTGATGAAGCTTCCAAATCACCCAAACAATATGTTAATGCTATGGTGGCATCATCCTCAATTCCAAGTGGAGTATCTGAGAGTTGTGGAACTTTGGGACATGAACAAAGTGAATGTAGGGGAACAAGTTAACAAGTGAATGCTTTCCAAGCACACAAAAGTGGCACCCCTTATTCCAACTATTACAATGAGAATACTAAATTCCATCTAAATCTTTCATACAAGAGCCAAAATGTTCAAAACCCTCAACCAACATACACCCCACCTCCAATGAGAAATCAAGCTCAAAGACCCTTTTACAACCAAAGCTAAGGTTATCAAAATCAACCTTCTTACAATCAATCCAATGACCAAAGCTTTGATGTTCAAAAAGCGATCCTCCAAATGCAAAAGAACCAACAATAATTTTTCACCCAAATGCAAAAAGATAGCCAAGCCAAAGACATCACCATCAACAACATACTAGCCCACACCAAGATGCTAGAAACTCAAATGACTCAATTAACATCTTCTAGCTCTCAAAGACAAAAGGGGCAATTACCACCTCAAAGTAATCGCCCAAGACATGAGTCGGTTAGTGCCATCCATTTGAGGAGTGGTACAAGGTATGAAGGGCCGAAGAAGCCAATTGATGGAGATGTTGTGGATGCTAGTGACAAGCAAAGAGTTGTCGAGAACTCTAAGGAAGAAGAAGAACCCACCACCCAAGAAGTTTTAAAGAAGAAGAATGAAGAGAAGGCTAAGGAGAAAGAGCCTATTGTGATTAGACTTCCATTCCCAAGTCGTCAAGCTAAGCCTAAGTTTGATGAACAACTTGGAAAGTTCATGGAGATTGTGAAGAACTTAAAAGTCTCAATCCCATTCACGGAATTGATCAATCATGTTCCGGCCTATTCAAAATACATGAAAGACATTCTTACCAAGAAGAAATCCATCCGGAAGCTAGAGACTATTGCCTTTACCAAAGTGAGTAGTGCTATTCTACAAGGGAGTTCCCCTCCAAAACTCAAAGATCCGAGAAGTTTCCCTATTCCATGCACCATTGGCGACACTACAATCAACAAAGCATTATGTGACCTTGGAGCAAGTGTAAGTGTCATGCCATACTCGGTGTGCAAGAGGCTAGGAATAGGAGAACTCAAGTGCACCAATATTACACTTCAAATGGCGGATCGATCAACAAAGATACCTTTAGGAGTATGGGAAGATGTACCCGTGAGAATTGGCAAATTCTTCATTCCGGTAGACTTTGTTATTGTAGACATGGAGGAGGATTCCAACATTCCTATCATTTTAGGAAGACCTTTCTTTCACACCGCGGGAGCGGTAATTGCTGTGAAACATGAAGAGCTTATACTTGAAGTGGGGGATGAGACAATCACTTTCATCCTTGACAAAACAATGAGAGCTCCCCAACTACATGAGCCATGTTTCATGATTGACCATTATAGCCGAGAAAGTGATGGGAAGAAGTTGGCATCTCAATGCAAAGATCAAACTATGGGTAAAGAATCACCGCCCATATGGAAGAAGAAAGTGGATAATCTTCAAGATGCTCTATCCGAAGAGTAAGGAAATTTCAACAACAATGAGAGCTTGAATTGCTCACCACCAATCATGATAAGAAAGGAAGAAGGCCTCATTGGCCATGACAATAAGAAAGAGGAGTTGGTCTTGTCAACTCATGATACCATTGGGGAGCAAGTTGATGAAGTTTGTGGTCTATGGGATGACGAATTTGAAGGATTAGTCAATCCCTACATCGGCAATGCTATGACCTTAGACCAACGCTTTGGTGATCCTTGTCATCATCTTGACTCAAGTCATCACCATAATAAAGAACACAATGTGCAAAGATCTATGCAAGATCTTTATGATGAGAACAAGCCTTTGACTACTTCTACAAGGTGTTGAGCAACATCAACAACACCTTGGCTTTTCCCCCTTGACGTCTTATCAAAGAACGAGAGTTTGGTGGAGTCCTCCCTAAACCACCATTTGTAAATATTCTAACCCTTTAACTAGCATTTTATTTCATTTATTGCATTTTTGTCACTTTTGGATTTGCAATTTCATACTTTGATCAAGATTTTCATTATGAGAGAAAGTGAGGGAGGTATTTTAATGTGTTTTGATCCGTACTGTTTGATCTAGTGCGGGGATAGCAATTGCCTAGGCTGCCCAACCCTTCGAAGTGCACCCGCAACAATGGACAAAGGAAATGAAGAAAGAATGATACGAGAAATGAAGACCCCCACGGGTGGAACTGAACTCCTGGGTGCAGAGGAGAATCCGAGCGTCCCAGAAGGGAATCCGCTTGAGCTGGCTATGATCCGAGCGTCCTGGCTCTAGGAGGCGGGTCTTGGGAGTGCTGGAATTGAAGAAATGGGTCTGTTGCAAAATCTAAGCATATCACATACAGGATGAGCGTCCCAGGCCATGAGCCGCTCGTCTTGAGAACAATATGCGCGTCCTGGCTGCTTCAAAAATTTAAAGCTCACGCTGTTTATAAATCCGAGCGTCCCCAGGTGAAGCCGAGCGTCCCCAGCAGGAATCCGCTCGTCTTGGCAAAGATCCGCGCGTCCCAGCACGGGTTTAAAATTCTAGAGCACACTGACTGAGGATCCGAGCGTCCCCAGTCCAATCCGCTCGTCCCCTGCTGCTACTTATTGAAAACACGGGATTTAAACCCTCCTTCCCAAATTCATTTCTATCTTTTACAAACACAAACACACACCCTTTCTCCCTCAAAACCCTCAATCCCCTCATCAACAAAACACAAATTCCTCAACCAAATTCACCAAAATCAAAACAAAACTTCCTCAAATCAAGCTTAAACTACTCCTTTATCAACAAAAGACCATCCAAACATCAAAATCCTCACAAATTGAATCGATTTTCTAGGGTTTGAGCACAATTTCGAAAATCCTAAAATTGATTGAGAATTGATTGAAGCTTGAGGAAACAAGGAGCATTCAAGCACAATATTGGTTTGTTGATACAATTTTGAAAAGGAGAACAACATGGCAAGAACAAAAGGTGGAAACAAGGCACCCAAAACCTCAAATTTATCCAAAAGGCAACAAGCGCTTCTAGCCTCAAAGGCTATGGTAGTGCATCAACCAATGGTGGAGATTCAAGAAATTGCTACTCCTATGGTGGAAGCTACACCTACTCCGGTCATAGAACAATTGCAAGATTATCCGGAGGTAACTTTTATAAACGATTCTCATAGGAAAACATTTGTATCCCTTACTAGGAAGACTATTTTGCCTACCAAATTCATATGCCATGATGCCTTAGAAAAGTTGGGTGTGCTTGAAAGAACTACGAAATTTTTCGAGTCTATGAAATTGCTAACCCTCTTTGAGATGGAGGAATTACCCTACCCTTCATTGACCATGGAGTTTGTAAGCTCCTTGAAGGTGACTAAGGTAGAGACTCAGAAAAATGTTGAATTCCGCCTTGAGAACAAGGATAGACGAATGTCTTTGAGTGAGTTTGGCAAAGTGTTTGGTCTTGAAGAACATTTTCATTATGAGAAAAAGCCTTCACAATATGATGCCGCACCCCTTTGGAAAGCGATTACCTGGCGAAAATTTGAGTCTTTCCGGGAGTGTCATGTTCACCATCCGGGTATAAGGGTATGGCACAAGTTTGTGGGCAACACTTTGATTGCAAGAAAAGGCATCAACCACTTTACCGAGCTTGACTTTGTTTACCTTGAGTCTACTATGAATGTCAATGGCAAGTTCACCAAAGAATACAACATCCTTCAACTCTTACTTGATCGGTGGCTTGAAATTGACCATGGAAAAGATGGAGTGGCTTTTATTGTGAATGGAGGATTAGTGACAAGGTTAGCTAAGCATTTTAGCCGAGATTTCAACAAGGATAAAACATACAAACCGGTTAAAAGGACCAACCTCATTGAATTGGCTACTATGATCAACATGTTCCATTGGGTCAAGAATGATAATCTTGACAACAAGTTTGAGTGTCTCATCAAGGAAGCTAGGTCCTTCATCTTGCCTAACAAAATATGCCGCATGGTCGTTCGTAGTCCAAACTACCTTCTACCCGTCTCCGAGGAAGCCGAAGTGATTATGAAGCAACGTAGGGAATCAAATGCCAAGCCCTCCTCCTCCTCCATTGTGACCCCACCATATCCATTTGCCTACCAAGAATTCAAACCAAGTGGCTCAAATGTCATGGTAGGCAACGACTACTTGACCAAACTAATGCAACATACGCATAAGGAAGCTCATGAAGATCGGGTCAATGCTTACCTATCCGCCCATCCTACACTTAGCTAGGCAAGGACTACTTGATCCATCATTTACTTTGCCTAGTTGGGCGGATAGGGAGGTATTCTTCTAGAGTGCTTCTAGAGATGCCACCATGGATAGTTGAGTTACTAGGGGGAAGGAAATTGTTGTTGTTGAGAACGGGGAAGGTAGTGACTCTTGCCAAGAAGAAGAAGAGGAAGAAGAACAAAGCTCAAGTGATGATGAGAATGATGAAGCCTCCGGGTCAATAGAGGTAGATGATGAAGATGATGAGGAAGTTGATGATGAAAGCAATGATAGTGATGAGGATGTCGCAATGAGCGACAATTGAAGATTAACAAGCTTTATGGAGGATTCCATTGTGAGTTTCCTACACCTCCTTTAGCTTTGTCTTTATATCATTTTAATTTTATCTTGATCATTAGTTTTGAGTCGTAGCAACACTAAGAGGACTCCCACCTCGGTTCCATTGAGGTGTCTCATATTGTTCCCACTTTTGAAAATCCAAAATGACAATTAGTTTCATGCATTACATACTTTTGTATGAACTCCCCCATTTTTACACTAGAAATAGTGTCTTACTTGGTTTAGGGAAGTTCAAACCCAAGCATTGGGATTAAATCTAAATTAGCTCTCCAACCAATAAATTCATGCATCATATAGTGTAGTTTAGAATGCATCACTTGTATATATGTCATATAGTTTGCAAATCATGCATTCTCATTTAGCTTGCATAATTTCCTATCGTTTGGTCATTGAGGACAATGCCCATACTAGTGTGGGGATGGGAAATTCTAACTTGACTTTTAAATCAAAAATTATAAAAATTGAAAATTTTTGAAAAATACAAAAACATGTTCCTTTATTTCACAAATATAAAAACCATAAATATTTGAAAAATTGAAAAACCAAAAACATGTTCATTCCTTTATAGTGTAGAATTGTATATTTTATATATACTTGTTTGTTTATCCTTCTATCACATTGATCGACTACGCCACATCCAAGGCATGAGGAATATGAAGACCGCATGGTATGATCTTTCCAATCTTCTTTTTCCTCTCTATGTTAATGACTATGTGGGTTTATTTTGATTGATGCGGTATACACCAATGTGATTCTAGGAGTTGCATTTAGTTTATATGGCATACTAGTTGATAGAAGCATTTGCATTAGGTTGTATAAATGATAGTTGCATCATGGCATGTAGTTGAATTTTAGGAAATTTTTTGTGAAAACATCTATTTGGGAAGCTTGACAAGTGTATATAAGGCCCTTGTAGATACTTTTTCTTCTTAAGACTTTGCTCATTAGAATGCTTCTAAAACACCCTAGGATGTGTCATGCTAGTATCCTTTGACCCATGGATTAAGGCCTAGTCAAGAGTACCTTGTGGTGTGATAACACATTTGGCTACCATTTATTCCAAGGTTACTCTTGAAACCATGCAACCATCTTCCACATCTATCACATTTTGTCAACAAAAAGGAAATGGGCACAAAAACTATCAAATTGATTTCAAGCATTTAAATGAAAATCAAGAAGTTTGCAATTTGCATCAAAGAAAAGAAGAGTACAAAAATAAGAACTCCTATACTTTAATAAAAGCACCCTCGTTACAAATTGGGGTGGCTTTGAAAATGTTCAAAAGAAAATGCAAAAATTGAAAATTGCCAAGTATCAAAATGCCAAACATGAAAGAAATGACAAAAAGAAAGTGTTCTCAAAAATGTCAAATGCCACAAGAAATTGGGGGAAATAACAACAACATCAAAAGCAAACTCCCATATGAAAGTCAAAACACATTGATCCCTTTATCCATCGAATCCACTTTTGTGCAGGGTAGAGAGGGGACGACCCTTCTTCTTATCTAGGCAAGAAGGGGAATTCTGCGATCCTCCAGTGTTTCTAACACCATAGGGAGACTACTCTTGACGAAAGCATTTAACGATTGAGGACAAAGGTACCCTAGCTTAACACAACATGGAGGTGATTTATTGGTATCCTTCTAGGCTTAGTAGTTTGAAGAAACCATATCTATGATGGAATGTGTACCCTTAGATTGCTTCCCTTTTAGATAATTTCCGCCACTTAGATGAGGAAAATGGCTATTCATTTTTGTAGATGCATCAATTACTTGCTTTTGTGTGCTTAATACTTGGATGTGTCGC
Source organism: Silene latifolia (assembly GCF_048544455.1). NCBI lineage: Eukaryota > Viridiplantae > Streptophyta > Magnoliopsida > Caryophyllales > Caryophyllaceae > Silene > Silene latifolia. The sequence goes on from NC_133526.1 coordinate 161,369,076, forward strand.
CATTTTGGCAAGCCCCACCTTGCTTTACAAGAAGGCATCCTACCTCATGGTTGTCTTGTTGTGAGTTGAAGGGGCGGAGTAAGACCCGCTAATTGTCTCATATCGGCTATATTAGTATGTTAGCTTAAATAAGATCCTAGTTTTAGTCACCTCTTTACTAGGGACGAGCAAAGGTTCGGTTTGGAGATGTTTGATGTGACTCATATTTGAGCACATTTAGTCCCCGAATTAACCTCGTTCCTATGCTTTATAGCACTTATTTGGATCATTTACTATCTTTAGTTTCCCATTTTGCATATTCTTTGAGGTTTTGTCTCCTTGATAAGAAATGATTGCTAACCTTGCATTTATGAGGCAAAATGGAGGTAAATGGATCGCATCTAATGACCAAGCATCAAAGGTAAGACCGACACTAGAGGCCTAAGTAGATAATAAAGTGAAATGGGCAATGATGAAAGGATCCTTGCATCGCCGACATGATCCTTGCGGATTGTTAAGGAGCAAAAGAAGAGAAGCACTCTATCCAGGAAACCGAGCGGATCAAGCACGATCCGAGCATCTCAGAACACCAGGATCCGAGCGGCTTGTACCCAGGACGAGCGGCTTCAAATGCCAGAACCCGAGCGTCTCCCACAGGATCCGAGCGGATCACAAGGCAGAACAGCCCGTGCCATACCACGGGACGAGCGGATCGAGGCAGGACTAGCAAGGAGGATCCACTCATTTCCCTCTGGAGTATCATTTCCTCAACTTTTCTTAGGATCTTAATAGTCATTTAAGCCCTTAGTAAACCTAATCATTGTACCTAATCTTTAGTATAAATACCCCTTGTACTACCTAGATTAGAATCATCTCTTAATCAAGTTCTAATCCTCTCTTAATCTCATCTTAATACTCTCAAATTAGTCTTAATTTAGTTGTAATACATTTCTCAATATTAATCACATCTTAATGTCTCCTTAATTTCTCTATTGTTCTTCCTTTATTTTGGGTAATTAGAAGATTATTTGGGTTTATTTGGTGGATTGACAACCTTCCATCAATCATCAAGTACTTCTATTATTCTTTGCTTTATTATTTGGAATCATCTTCATAGGTATAATTCTCTCTTAATCTTGTTTAATTATTGTTTGTCACTTTCATTTATTCATCATGTTTTGATTTGTTGGTATGATTGACAACCTTATTAGCATGCTAAACTTGATCATGAGTGAGTAGTTTCCTTAGCTAGGGTTAATGGGGAATTAGGGGAAACAAACATGAGGATTGATTCATGCTTAATTTAATATGTTTTCATAATAAATTTGCTTGCTTGTTGTGATTTCAACTTATGCACATGTTATGTTTGATGAAATGCGATCCTATGAATCATTGCATTATTTGATCCATCACCTATCTCTTCAATGAAGCTTGTAAGCTTATAAACCAAATCGAGCCTCATTAGACCATACATAGAGTTGAATAGGAAGGATTAAGTCGACTTGTAGGTGTTGTACAATCTAATCGATTCGGCTCCGGGACCCAAACCTTCTTAGGGATTGTAAGATATACACTAACTCGATCCCATCACAACAATAAGTGCTTGCATCTAGTTGAGGACATGTTTGTATGATCAACTCCCATGAATCCCATATGAACCCATGACATCCTAGTGCCTTTAATTAACTTTTTACAAATCCTTTTAATTGACTTGCTTTGCTTTCATTACTTTACTTTCATTTTGTTGATTAGTTTAGATTACATATCACCTCAACCCAAATTGTGACACCCTAAGACATAGCTATTTGCAATTGAGAATCTTATATCAATACCTGTCCCTTGGGATCCGACCTTTACTTACCTCTTTACTAAGAGTAGTTTGTGAAGTTATAAATATTGTTTTGGTTGGTAGCTTTTGACGACGAGTTTAAACCGAACCAACTTTCTTATGTATGCATGTTTCAGTGTCCTAGTATCGAGTTAAGTCTTCATGGTATGAACTTTGCTTATATGGTAATGATACATGATCGGAATCTGTGTTGAGACGGCAATAGTAATATAAGAACCGGAAAGGGGTGAAGGAATGGTAATGGTATCATCATGGTTCTCATAAATACAATTTACATCTCTTTGTCCATGTTGCTTGTATCTATTTTCCTTAAATTGCATGAATATGATGGTTGTTCACTTACATTACAAGCGTGTCGTAATTGTCATGCGACGTGATAGATGTTCGATGTTGTCGATTATTTGCATACTTATGAGTTTGGTCCGACGGGTGGAATGAACTTCGTGGACGAATTTCCTTTTTAGAAGGGTATATAACATCGCGGTAAAAGTCCTAACAAGTTGACAGGGTTCTTCTATGTTTACCTTTGTTTTAACTTTCAAGTCTCTAAGTTGGCATAAACGTATGTAATACGTACTTTTGAAGTTCAACTTTGTTACATAATTAACTTGGTGGTTGTATACAGTAACAGTATAGCGATTCTGTGGTTGACAAAACTATGTCAAAAGATGTTTATAAACTAGTGTAATACCCGGCATTTGTGAGACCCGTACTTAGACCTAGGGTCATGTGAGGGAACCAACTTGTACTCGAAAGCAAAGGATAATCCTCCTACGAGACCAAGTAAGACCTAACCTAGACCTAGTAAACTTCCAGTGGACCGAGTAGAACCTCAAGTGGACCAAGTGAGTCGGCACTCGGTCGAGTGAGGGTACACTCGACCGAGTGAGAGCCACTCGGTGGAGTGAACAGGTCACTCGGTCGAGTGAGCTGAGCTGTACCGAGAAATGATATTTCGGGATTTCCATTCTATCCCAACCCTATCCCATTCATTCTTCTCCTTCTTCCTTTTAACACTAAAACCCTTTCCCTTCTCTCTAAAATACCCCCAAATGCCTTTCCCTTGGACTTCAAGCTTGGATTAATGGTGGAACATGTCTCCTATGCCTCGATCTACCTTTGTCAGTAGAAATCTCACCTTTTCCTCTTTGTCTTATGAGTAAATTCGAGTTAGGGTTTACTAAAAAAGACTAATTAGTAGTTAGTTATGTAAAATGAATAGTTAGTGACTAATAATGAGGGATTTTATGTTGTAATTTAGTGTAGTGTAAATTGTGATAGTTATTACATGATTTATGTAGGTTGAGACGGTTTTATGAGATGGATACTTAGTGATTTATATTAGCTTGAGGATTATGCTTAAAGGTAGGTTATCCTACTCGGTTTCAATATTGTGTATGCATGTTTGGGTGTCTTTCCTCACTAGTTCATTCATGAGTTGATTAGTATGTATGTGGGATTCAATTCATGAAGTTGGTTAGATGTTAAGTGTTGTCTTTCCATTTGTTTTGTATAGTTGTGATTGTGTGGTATTGGGGGTCTTTGGTGGTGGTACTTGATTATTGAGGAGACATAAGACGGTTGGAAAACCGTCTTGCGCTCGTTTCTCCCCTTGGAGTTTCCCACTCCAAGGGGGATATGCACATTAATGACTTGAGTCACGAAGGGACTCGTGTGGTTGAGGCACGATGTCTGGAAGAGGATCCGGTTGGCTTCCGGACCCGGTACGTCTGGGCGTGTCCCGGTACCTTTGTGTGAGATGTGATGTCGTGGGCGTGTCCCTGGCACCGGTGGTTGTGGGTACGTCTGGGCGTGTCCTGGTAAGGTATGGTGATTACATAGTCGAGTCTCATTCACATGCTTGTGTCGTGTCTATACTTATCAAATCGTGATATATGTTGTGTATTGAAACTGATGTTTGTATGTCTGTGTAATTGTCAGCTATTTTCGGGGTAGCCTGTGTCGATCCATATGATATTTCCGATCATTTGGGTAGCAGTTGTTTACAGGTTGGCTTTGGTAGCATGCGGGAGACAGGATGATCCGTGATGACATTCGAGTCAAGCATAGTCGATTATATTAGTTTAGTAGTCATGAGTTATATTATTCATTTCATTTATTTCATTTATGTCTATGTAATCGACTAAACACTTATTTATGTTAATTGTTTCTCAATTGGGACTCCAATTTCACTACCTCGGGAAACCGAGAAGGTAACATCTCCCAATTACCTTGGCCGGGTAAGAAGGGGGTGTTACAAAGTGGTATCAGAGCTTTGATTTTGGAACCTAAACAAATGAACTAAAATGAACCTAGGTGTGTCTAATAAAATGAACCCGACCCGAGTACAATAGGAGGTCAGTTTTGGATGAGTGGGCGCCCTCATGTCAAAACTAGTGCCTATTGCCTCGATTGGTCACTACGTGAGTGGTTACAAGTAAGGGTGAATGATATAGACAATGTTGTGTGATTCCATGAATGACATGGTTGTGGTTAGACTCTTGTGTGCTATGAATTTCGCATGTGTATGGAAGTTGAATGCTTAGGTTAGTGTGAATAACGCGTTTAGGAAATGGTTAACATGTATTGATGTATGGTTAATAATTTTAATCTTTGCATCACATAGTGTGTTAGTTGAATGCCTATTAGTGTCCTTGATCATGCATGAGTAGTTTGGATTGCTAATGGAGTAACCAGTAGTGTTACGGTAGTACACCCTAGATGGTGAGTAGAACAATGTATGGACTAACTCGGGATGGGTCACCCTTATATGGTGGCCTCCCAAACCTTGTATTGTCTTACAGGGAATCCGTCGATAAGCTCTTAGTGAGAATTTGATACCCAACGGGATCACTTGACCGAGTGCGAGTACCAAATCAGTCGAGTAAGCAAGCACTTGACCGAGTGGACCCTTGATCTGACCGAGTGGACCTGATTCCAGAGGGTTATACATTCTGGAAAACCTGTCACTCGACCCAGTGAGTCGTCTACTCGACTGAGTGGAGTCGTACTCGACCGAGTGCACTCGGCACTCGATCGAGTGGGTTCACACGGGTTGGTTTACTCGGCTTAAAGCCCTTGTTTTTCCCCAATTCCTCATTATTATCCTCATATCTTCATATCTTCATCTCTTTCTTCACCAAAAATCCTCAAAAACCTCCATTGTTGTTCTATTTTGCTTGGAATTCATCCTATTTCTTCACTTTCCTTATCTAATCCCCATTAACTAGTCAAGGTAAGAATGTTCATCTCCTTCCACCTTTTCCCCAATTTGATTTTTTTTCTTAGATCTACTCTTAAATCCCTTGAGTTTTGTTAATTGGTTGTTTGTTTTGCTTAGTTCATGATACTAGTAAGCTTTCAACACCATTGTTGTTGATAAAAATCAAATGTTTGTGGAAAATTTTCGACCACCATGGTAGAACTCGAAGTTGGTGTTCTCAAGTCAATGATTGGATTTTGGTGATTGTTGTTGTGTATAGTTGGACAACAAAGGCTTAGCTTTTGTTGTCATGAATAGATCTTGCATAATATGTGTAAATTTCGTCTTAAAACTCCGTCTTAAATTTTCGGATTCTAGACAAGTCATGCCCAAATTTTGATTTTTCATGAGCGAAACCTAGTTTAATCACCTTATAGGACTACTATCTTGGTTGATAATGTATCATATAAACTAAAATGAAATCAATTTTGTCTTAAAACTTGGGTGAAAACTCTCACAACTCCTAAAATTTCCATGAATGATACATTTTTGGTGCCTTAATGATGAACTTCTTATGTGGTAATATGAAGAATTTTGTGGTTACTACCACTTTATAAGAGGGATTAAAAGAAATTTTTATCTCAAACTCTTGAAAATCCGACAGTAACTATCAAAAAATTTAATTTATACTCACTACTTGTGTTACTATCTACTTGTTCAACTTAAAGAACTTCTTATGATAAAGATGTTGGAATATGTGTCCTCCGACAATAATGCGATCACAACTGTTAATCATGATGATCACATGTTTAAGTCTCATTCTAAAGAATACAATTGGAAAGTAATATTTTTCTGTCAACTGGTCCACACATATCGGTAATGATTGGCTGACTAGAGTTTGACATTACTGTCGTGCGACGGTGGTGACCAGTTGATCCCCTTAGGTCATACCTAAAGGGTAACACTCTTAATTGATCATTTAATTAATCGTATGACGATACGGGTTAATTAAATTACTTAAAATTGACGGACGATTTTGGAAGTAATATTTACGTGTCTCATTGTAATTTGATTAAATAAGATACGGTCTAAGTAATCGAATTGTTTTATTACTTAGATGAAATTATTGTTTAAGGAAACAATTGCAATTGAATGAATAAATTATTATAAATACAAGATGTTGTGATTTATAATTGGTAAAATATTTTGGTACAAGTAATTATGAATTACTAAGTCAATTTTGTATATGACGTATTTTATTAATGCGTTGATTTTTAATATGTTAAAAATACATAACATTTTTACATGACATGTTACATGTGACAAATTGATAAAATAATGTGTAAAATGGATTTTCCATTTTACACTAAATGGACCGAAATAATGGGGAGTATTAGGTATATATTATGTTAATTATGTTAGTGGTAAACATAATCATATTAGCCTAATACTAGCCATGCATACCTACTTGATCTTGTGAAGACAACCTTGTGCATGCATTGGCCATTCCCTCCCCCTTCTACCCGGTTTTTTGAGTGGAAAATGCCATGAGTTTTTTCCTCTAATTTTACCTTATACATTATATCAAATGTAAAAAGATTATTCATTTTCATTCAACATCTAAAAACAAGAGTTTTTAGAGAGATAAAAATCCTTCCTTTTCTCCCTTCTCTTAGCCGAAATATTAAGAGATCAAATAATACTTTGGTCAATTTTATACAAAATTAATATTGTTCTAGTAATAATAATATTAATTTTATTAAGTTTTTACCTTGGGTATTAATCCTTGGGAGGGATTCTCTACTTGAATCCTTGTTCATCCACTTAAGGAAGCTCAAGAACAAGTGAGTAGGAGAACTCACTTGTGCCCATAAAATCTGAAATCTTCAATGTAAGATGATGATTTCTTCTTTAATTTTGTTTTTGTTTGCATGCATAAGATCAACATTTAATTTTATGACCAAATTAAATCATCACATATATGAATATGTCAAGTAATGAGATATAGATTTCTAACAAAAGAAGCATTTTACTCACCCGAATTCCTTTCAAGTTTAGACAAGCAAAAATTTATTCCACTAACTTTAACAAAATATGGTCGACAATAATAGTAACATGTAATTGTTTAAGTAAAATTTTAAAGTGTTGTGTGTCATCGTTGAATTAACAAGTTGAAGGATGGCTATAGATAATACATGTAGTTAAAGTCATGTTTAAAGGCCATATTATATCACACGAGTCTTTAATTTCCGGAAAAGAACCTGTAACATGTGTAAGTTTTGAAAAGTTGGTTAAACTTTGCAAGGAAACTATCTTAGAAATTTTCCCATGCGATATTCATCAAATGGAAAAGTTGAGAAAATTCTCATTCACACCAAACATTTACTTCCAATTCTTATCTTTCTCATTCCGTATCTTGTGTGTGATTCTCTTGTACCATGGCAAGGAACCCTAGAACCGGTTGTAACACTCCTCATTTTCGGCTAATTAAAAACTTATAATTATATACAATACTGAGCCAAAATAGAGAGGTATTATAATCAATATACAAAGTCTCTTATTACAAATCTCTTTTACACAAATGAAAAAGGAATAAATAAAACTTTTACAAAGTCTTTAAATAAAAACTCTCGACTCGAAAATCCTTTTGAACAGCAGCGGAAGACCTAAAAAGAAAATCAGAAGACAGAAAGGAACTACCCCCATGACGAGTAGCCCAGAAGAGAGAAAACATGTCAGCCGGAGAGCTGAGTAACAGATAATACCTCAATATAAGCAGAATAGTTTTTGGTCGTGGCGTGGAAACACAGACACGTAAAAATAAAAATAAACAGAGAGAATAATAAAAACACTCCCCGTTAACTAATCTCAAGCCCAAAGCTACTCCACAATATAATAGTCGCTCTCATCCCAATAATTAATTCAATCTCAACTCTCTACTCCATCTCACTCATTACTCTGTCTCATAATATAATACTCCAAAACCAGATATCGTATTCTCATTGTCGGTCCTTAGCCAATGACAAGGGGTTAGTGAACTGGCGGGTAAACCGCGAAACAATACTTCCATCTCAATATCGATTTCAAGCTCAATTAACTCAATAACTCAATAACCATGGTCACTTGAACCATAAACACAAGATGGCACAAAGGCCCCATAATTCAATACCAGTAACCAATTTCCATCTCAATTTCAATATTGATATTGTCAAAGGTTCAAAGAACCGTACTCAACACTTAGAATAAAATTCTAAGCAACTCACCCACGAGTCGAGGTTAAAGAAAATCGACAAATTAAATCCGAAATCAAAATCCAAGACATCAAACACATACATTTAAGTATTCCACGTTTACTTTTGTTTGTTTCATGCAATGTGATTATCCTCTTGCTACGTTATAGCTTGAACCAACTTTCGTTTGTCTCTCATATGAAAAGATCCTCAAGTTAACAAAAACACTTATATACCCACTATGATTTTATATCCACAAGATAATTAACAAAGGTCAAACTATTTCCGAACCTCAAAAGCATTAATCACATCAGATCTCTTATTCTTACCATTCAAACCCGACCCTTCTCACCAGCAATACAACATGGCATCAACAAATACATAGCTACCACTGCTATTAATAATATCAATAATAATCACAGTTCATTACTAAACACGTTTTATCACAAAACAGAAAATAATAACACATTCACATACAACCCCGAACGATAATAATCATACTAGGATCGGTAGAATCGTGTTACCTTAGATGAAGGGACAAGTTGACGAGCAATTCACCGAAATACAAAGAGAAGTGGAAAGGAATGACCAATATGAAATAATGGCCGCACAGAAATATAGGAAAGTTATTAAATAATTATTGATCAATGAGATTTGATGATGACGGCACTAATTTGATGGATTTTATAAATAGATGGTCAATGTAGAGAAGAGCAAAAGATGGCGGCTGCCAAGCTAATGAAACAAATTAGGAATATAACTTAAGAGGGTTTATATGGGGACAAGAGAGCGACTTAAAAACAAGGGTTTATAAACCTCTTTTTTTTTCTTCCTAAAAATCATATACTAACTAAAAATAGAAATTATAAATTATAAACTTTAAAATATTTGAGATATTACAATATTCCCCTCTTAAAAGAAACTTCGTCCCCGAAGTTTAATATTAGAAATCGAAAACAATACTTTAAAATTTTAGTGGTATTAAACTGGTCGCGGAAGGAAAATTCGCCAACCCCAACAAGAGGCACCGCCCGCGATCACGCTTCCCGACTACCCATCCATAACTTTTGAGAGTGAGGAGCATCGGGGCAAGTTTGAGGTCCTAGCCACGAGGAGGATGGCCCCGACCAAGTGCATGTCGGTAAGCACCTTGGAGCCTCTAGGGATAGAGAAGGAGGTGCATAATATTTTTACGGTCCTTGGGTTGGAGGGTTTGTACAACTTGGAGGAGATAAGCTACCACGACCTTACCCTCGAGTTCTTGAGCTCCTTCACTTTTGATAAGGAGACCCATAAGGTGAGCTTTAGGCTCAAGAATACCCCTTTTGACCTGGGTAGCGATGCTTTTGCCGACCATCTAGGGGTGGGTAAACGAGTGGTGGGTCACCATGACAAGGTCGAGAAGGACATGAAAGCTTCAAAGTACTATCATCTTTTTACAAGCAAGGAGAAGGTTAGCGTGAGTAATATGAAGACTAGTGACATTAAGCACCCCGTTCTACAGATTTTCTTACACTCCTTGACCAACCTCCTCTATGGGAGGAAAGACCCAAGTAAGCTTAACTCCACGTAAGTGTTAAATCTTAAGTTCCTACCTTAACCCCCGCCATGAAAGCCATCTCCACTTCAATGCCGTGTCTTTGTTGTGTCTTGCCCTTGTAAGAATGGCCTAGGTTGACCAATGCTCCTTAGATTGTGGGACCTTGGTGACTCGTTTGGCCAAGAACTTGTTAGCTTACGAACCAGGAGCGGTGGATGTACTCATGTCCAAGGAAGTGGTTTACTTTGATCTTGATTGGTTGAGAGCTCACTATTGGGTGGTAGATGGGGAAGAGGATAACACTTAGTCTTGAAGGGTTGATGACGAGTGGTATATGAAGCTCCCCGCCGGTGAGAACCTACCCCCGACTTCCCCTTTAGAGAGAGCGGGATCACCCCATCCCGAGGCCCAAACGTATACCATCCCTAGTAGCCTTACCTTCAACCTAGATGACGCTACCGAGCAGTGGGAAGCACCCTCGTTACCTCCCTCTCCTCGTGCTCCCGTCGAGGAAGCTCCCACATTTTTTCCCCACTCCATGCCTACAACTATGATGCCCCCACCTTATACCGGGAACTTTGGCCAAGCCCCACCGACCTTTGACTCCAACTATCCCATATCGTACCTCATACACCGGGTGAACACCGACCTCGTGTTTAGAGACATGCACGAGGCGGCCTATAACCAAGGAGTACGGCCCGTCAACCGACCTAGCCTTTGGACTGGAGCCGGAGACACTTCCGGAGTCTTCAAGGCCTATGGTATCCAACCATCGGATTGGGAGATCAAATTTCCTTTCTATAACACCCCCATACTCCAAGTGCCTTACCAGGACCACTTAAGGTATGAGAATGCTACCATCTCGGTTACCCGAGGCAATGAATATCAAATAGACCATAAAGAAATGTAATTTAATAAATGGTTTAACGTGATACAAGTTCAACCAAAACGGATAATGTAAAATACAACTGTTCTCAAAATGTTAAACCAACTAAACAAAATGAAAGAATGTTCGACACAGCGGAATACTTCTAAAACAGCTCATGATGATTCAACCCAGCTATCCCATGCGCATCAACTCATACCTGCTCAATAACTGCTCACCATCCCCGAAGGGATCACCACAGTTTTTAAAACAATTAAACGGGGTCAGTACTGATTACACAAAACAAACAGCTGCAATAAAACAACATTACAAAACAATCCAATCCACCAACTCCGTCACAACACCACACACCTAACTACACATTAAAGTGTGTAGTCCTGCTAGAATACTCATCGCAACAAGTATTCCACACCGCCAGCGGGGGGCCGCAGCCGTTCCCACCTAAGCCCCGCTCATCTCATCCGAGCGATAAACTCATGTTCCTTAATGTGCACATCCCTTCCGTGGCGGGTTCCACAGAAGGCGAATCAAGGGCGTGAAGCCAGTCCCGCAAGTGACTCCACTCAGAGAACGTACCTCGTAAACCACAGATAGTTATACGATAATCACATTACACTACCAACAATCACCAATTCAGAATCCATTGCCAATACGGTATACAACAACAACAGTTAATCACCAACACAACCATGTAATCAATACTGAGTAGGGAAACCCTACCTGGAATAGCAATCACACGAGACCGTCTAGCAGCTAATCAGAATTTCTCCTCTACGAATCCTCCTCCTATAACATGTATATATATAATTACTGCCAACACATCAAAACACTCCCAAATCCCCTAAATCTACCCAATTAGGGTTTAACCAAACTCAACGAAATACTATAAAAATTATACAAGAAGCTTACCCTTGACGCAACGATCACAACGGTATAACGAACGAGACAATCCGACGATCCTAGCCTTGGGATTTGCTAATGATGCGAGAGATGTGAACAACGTAACTTTTAATCTTTTCTTGAAAGGTTTTAGAATGATAAAAGTGTTTAGGAAACAATGACGGAAGCTTTTATATTAATCACGCGTTATTAACAAAACCAGGCTAATCAATCCCGTAAAACACACTTACTCGATCGAGTAAGTGACTTACTCGATCGAGTGCCCCTTACTCGATCGAGTGTCACACTTACTGGATCGAGTACCCAACAGGAAGACAACTGTTTTGCGTAAAAATCTACTTACTCGACAAAGTAAGCCCCACTCGATAAAGTACCCATAGACATAGAAAACCATAGTATTACAATCTTCCCTCCTTAAAAAGAACTTGGTCCCCGAAGTTCAACCCATACACAAAAAAAAACACACTATCTCCCTTCCGACACAACAACAAAACAAAAATTCAAAACAAAACACAAAACAAAACTCTTAACCAATACTCAAACCGACTCAAAGCTACTATAAACTATACTAAAACCAACATAAACCATACAAAAACCTTATACGACCATCTCCTACCCCCCTAAAAGTAACATGGTTACGTCCCCTTAACCACACATACCTGAACAAAAAGAGACGGATATCGCTCCTGCATAGCCTCCGCCTCCCAAGTAGCCTCCTCAACCTCATGGTTAGACCAAAGAACCTTAATCAACATCGTTTCCCCATGTCTAGTTTTCCTAACCTTGCGATCAAGAATCTGTTTTGGCACCTCAGGATAAGACAAGGACTCATCCAACTCGATGTTCTCTACCTCTAACACATATGAAGGATCACTCACATACTTCCGTAGCTGAGACACATGAAACGCGTTATGCACTCTATCCAAAGCAGCTCGTAAAGCTAACCGGTAAGCAACCTCACCCACACGATCCAAAATCTCATATGGTCCGATAAACTTCTGGCTCAGCTTCCTTTCTTACCAAATCTCATAACTCCACGCATAGGAGACACTTTCAAAAGTCCCCAACCTGAAACTCTATGTCACGACGATGTAAATCTGCATAACTCTTTTGTCGATCCTGGGCCGCTTTCATCTTTTGTTTAATCAGCTTAACATGTTCTACCATCTCCTGTACCATCTGTGGTCCTAAAACCACTGCCTCAGCTCTATCATCCCAGCAAATCGGACTCCTACACCTCCTCCCATACAAAGCCTCAAACGGTGCCATACCAATACTCGTGTGATAGTTGTTGATATAAGAAAACTCAATCAGATCCAATCTCTCCTCCCAGCTACCACCAAAATCCATAACACAAGCTCGCAACATATCTTCTAAAGTCTTGATGGTTCTCTCTGTCTGGCCATCTCTCGTAGGATGAAATGCAGTACTCATCTTCAAAGTAGTTCCCATCAACTCCTACAACTCTTTCCAAAACCGTGATATGAATCTCACATCTCTATCTGACACTATATCCTTAGGCACCCCATGCAACCGAACCACATGCTTCCTATAAGCCAAAGCTAACTGTATCTTGGTCCAATTATCTTTCATCGGCACGAAGTGAGCTGACTTGGTCAAACGATCAACTATAACCCATATCATGTTATTACCCTGTTGACTCCTCGGCAAACCCACTATAAAATACATAGAGATGGATTCCCATTTCCACTCAGGTGCTGGTCGGTTTGTCGTCGAAAGTTACCTAGACCAAAACAATATTTATAACTTCACAAACTACTCTACTCTTAGTAAAGAGGTAAGTAAAGGTCGGATCCCAAGGGACTGATATTGATGTAGGATTTTCGATTGCAAATGGTTGTGTCTAAGGGTGTCACAATTTGGGTTGAGGTAGGAGATCAACTAAACTAATCAACAATGTAAATAAATTAATGAAAATAAGCAAGATGATTAAAATGAGTTGCAAACAATTGATTAAAAGCACTAGGGTGTCATGGGTTCATAGGGGATTCATGGGATTTGATCATACAAACATGTTCTCTACTAGATGCAAGCACTTATTGTTGTGATGTGATCGAGTTGGTTTATGTCTTATAATCTCTAAGAAGGTTTGGGTCCCGGAGCTGAATCGATTTGATTGTACAACACCTACAAGTCGACTTAATCCTCCCTATCCAACTATATGCATGGTCTAATGAGACTCGAGTTGGTTTATGTCTTACAAGTCTAATTGAAAAGGTAAGTGATGGGTAAAAAATGCAAGGATTCATAGGCTCGCATTTCATCAAACATAACATGTGCATAAGTTGAAATCACAACAAGCAAGCAAATTAATTATAAAAACATATTAGATTAAGCATGAATCAATCCCCATGTTGGTTTCCCCTAATTCCCCATTAACCATAGTTAAGGAAACTACTCACTCATTATCATGTTTAACATGCTAACAAGGTTGTCAATCATACAAGCAAGGCAAACCATGATGAACAAATGAAGATGATTAACAATAATTAAAAAGGGATTAAGAGAGAATTATACCTATAAAGATGATTCCAAATAATAAAGCAAAGAATAATAGAAATACTTGATGATTGATGGAAGGTTGTCAATCCTTCAAATAAACCCCAAATAATCTTCTAATTATCCAAAATAAATGATGAACAATAGAGAAATTAAGGAAAGATTAAGAAATGAGATTTGTATTAATGCTAAATTAAGAATTGATTACAAGATTAAGAGAGTATTGAGACTTGATTAAGATAAGATTAAGATCCTATTAAGTTGACATGCTAATCTAGGTAGTACAATGGGGTATTTATACTAGAGATTAGGTACAAGAATTAGGGTTACCAAGGGCTTAAATGACTATTAAGACCCTTAAGAAAAGTTGAGGAAGTGCTCCTCTCCAAGGAGATGCTCATCTCCATTTTGGTGGTCTTCAGGAAATCTGCGCGTCCCGAGCGTCTAGGCAGTAAGCACGGTGGGTTCTGCAAGGAAATTCGAGCGGATCAGGGGAGAGACGCTCGGATCTGTTAGCCTCAAGACGAGCATCTTGGCATCGGGACGCTCGGATTGGTTGGCAGAGAGACGCTCGGATTGGTTGGCAGGGAGACGCTCGGATCCTGGGTCAGCACTTCTCTTTTCTTCTTTCCTCAACAATCCTCGGGTATCTTGTTGGGGATGCAAGGATCCTTTCATCATTTCCCAATATACTTTATTATCTACATAGGCCTTCTACTATCGTCTTCCCTTTGATGCTTAGTCATTTAATTCGATCAACTTAGCTCCATTTTGCCATGAAAATGCAAGGTTTGCACTCCTTTCCTACCAAGGGAACAAAACCTCAAAGAATATGCAAAATGGGAAACTAAAGATAGTAAATGACCCAATTATGCACTAAAAAGCATAGGAACGAGGCTAATTCGGGGACTAAATATGCTTAAATATGAGTCGCATTAAATATCCCAAAACCTAACCTTTGCTCGTCCCGAGTAAATAGGTGACAAAAACTAGGACCCTTATTCAAACTAACCTACTAATATAGCCGATGTGAGATAATTAGCGGGTCTCACTCCGCCCCTTCAACTCACAACAAGACAACCATGAGGTAGGATGCCTTCTTGCAAGGCAAGGTGGGCTTGTCAAAATGGCGACACATCCAAGCATTAAAGCACACAA